>NC_052474.1:12607218-12907218 GCF_009730915.1 Dioscorea cayenensis subsp. rotundata
GCTGTCTACGATTATCCTCGAGTTTGATACCGCAAAGTCACATACACAAAGGCATTGTGTGGACAGGGCATTATGAGCCCGGGGTTTCAAAGGCCACCGGCTTCTCCCGACCGAGTTACAGATATATTCACGCCATTCTAAGCAGGTCCGTGAACGGGTATGGTGATATTACTGGTGTGCTCAGTCGACGGGAGCTGCTTAATTAGTTTTGTTTCTTGTTTTATTTTTCTGAAAAAAATTTGGAAAATAGAAAAGAAAGAAAATATATGGTTTAGTTGTTTATTTGGGTTGGAAAGGGCTACCACCTATGAAGTATGAAGCTACTCTCAAAAGTCGGATACTAGTTATACCCTAATGAGAGAAAGAGCTAACTCATGGGATGAGTGAAATCTACCACCCCGGTAGAAAGAGCTACCACCTCGAAAGTGTGAAAGCCTCCTTAGCGGCAGCTTCGAAAAGAGCTACCTTAGAGGATGCGTCAAGCCACTACCACCTTTTGGTTTGTTATGTTTTGTAGTTAAATACGTTCCTAATACTTAGAACTTTGATGATTATACTTTGGGTTGAATTGACCAATTTTACACACACTTACATGATTTTGGGTTGTTGTCCTTTTTTATTCAAGTTTTTAGCTAGAACATTGATTTTTCATATTTAGTGTTGAAATTTTCATTACTTTTAGAATGCTCTCATTGCATGCTTTAGTGAACCTAAGGCCGAGCACTTTCAATCTTTCCTTCTCCTACCCTTCAATGCTTTATTTCTTTGCTTAAGGACAAGCAAAAGGTTAAGTGTGGGGGAGTTTGATAAGTTCTTTTGTGTTAAGAATGCAAGCATTATTTTTATCAGGTTTAAGCGCTAATACATGTAGCAAATCACTGTAGTAAGACTAACACGTTCGTATATGCGTGTACACCGTAAGTGCATGGGTGTCGAAGTAATAATCCCATATGAGTGGGTATCGTATCCACAGAGAGTAGAGAATAAAGACACTTAAATTGTTTCTAAACTAATGTGGAAGATGAATAGCGATATGTGTGACAAGATTCAATTCTCAAGAGTAAAAATAACAAGAAAGAGAGCACAAGTAAAGGAGAAAGTAAGGCAATCGATAAAGATGGGGTACCCTGATATTGTTCCACCTAGGACAGTCATTTCAAGTGCAAGAAACCTCTATTATGCTTCCTAATTAATGCAATAGTGAGTCATGGAAATCCTTAATTACATAGTCCCAAATCTAAGGTCAACCATGCCTAACTCTATACATGTCCCGGAGGAGAAATCAAACAATCTCAGTACCATGCACTCGTATAGAATTGCAATGAGCTCTAGGGATTCCAAATGATAAACCCTATTCCTATGTATAGACCTAACCCTTTGGTCCAGGTGAAAGATCCCTAGCCACAATTAAGCCCTAGATGCTAAAATCACTTCAACGCTTCACTCTGTTGTACTAGCAACTAAGCCCTAGTGGAAGGTCATCCCTTAGCCCATTCATTCTACTATGGCCGCAAAGAACTCTTGGAACATGGAGGTAGGATAGACCACACCGGAGAGGAAAGAAGACTCTCCGCTACCTCTCAACTCACCCTCTTAACCCTCTCCAATCTAGCTTTGTCTAACTCTCATGGTGTGTCACTCACTCACAAGAGTTACCAAGAAGAACTCTCAACCCTAGTGTCACTCTAGGGGAATATTCATACAATCAGGAATACGAGATTGGAACTCACATTAAACATCAATTAATTGAAAGCATAATAAAGAGATTCAATGAAACGAAGACATCCTAGGGTTCACAAATAACCAAGTACCCACTATGTGTTTAGCTCTCCATGGAGCTAGACACAATCAATGAAATCGAATGTAAAAACAAAGCCGGATTAGTCATGGTGATGGTCTTGTGGAGAGTCCTCTACTCGTCGCAAGGGTACCTTTATCTGGCCTAGGATACACCTCGCCGGATCAGTGCCGATGAAAGCTCTCCCACTAATCTTCTTCCAAACAGTGCATGATGTCGGAGCCATAAAACATCTCCAAAGCCCTAGCCAATACCTCTCAAAACCCTAGCCACAGCCCTCTCTCAAGTTGTGGAAAAGATGGAGAAAAGAATACTGAAATCGGCTTTTAAATGGCTGGAATCGGGAATCCACACGCCTGTGTGAGCGCCCCTGTGGATTTTTCGCACGGGCGTGTGGAATTTCCACACACCCGTGTGGATTCTCTGTTTTCCTATTTTCTCAGGCGGCTATGAATAGTGCTGGTACAGTATTCTTGCTACAGTTTTTTCTACAATGCCTGCTACAATAACGGCCCAAAATACTCCCGAATCCTTGCTTTCATCGAGGTAATGCAAACAGGCACACGTTTATGTCATGGATCGTTTTGCTTCTTCAATAACGGGCATGTTGGTGGAGATCTTGTTCTATATGCACAAATCGGAATGCTTGAATGTGACTGCCCTTGTGCCCCTCCAAATAGTTATACTAACTTGAATACGATGAGGTTGGCACACATTCCCGCATCTCGAACCCGACCTATGTCTTCGCATTTAAAACTTAGCAAGATTTCCTCTAAATTGGTGCATTTACGACCCACATTGGCTTCTTTCTGTAATATTCAGCCTCACAACCTTACTTGCATGAAAGTAACATAAATACACACATATTAGCGTTAAAACCCGATAAAGTACGTCTTTCATCGGTCATGATTACAGATTCTGTGTCCTCAATTTCGATGTTTCTTTTACTAGTGCTTTCACCCACTTCTCTAAGTCTTCGATGCAAGGTCCTCTCGATTTCACTGTCTTGTGCAACTAGATTTGATGGATTTGCTTGTGTCATGCACAGTACCTTGCAAAGTCAATAAAGATAGAGAAAGTTAAGCTCAAAAAGAAGTAAGACAAAATAAAAGAAGAAATAAAAGAAAAGAAAAAAAAAATGGTTAGAGCAATAAGCTAGAAGTTTCCTAAATTTCCTTAATATCCCCGGCAACAGCGCCAAAAACTTGATTAATCATCCACAAGTGTACGGGGTCGCCAAGTAATACCTTGTCCAAAAGCACAAGGATCGTATTCCACTGGGTTAAGGAGCTCCTATTACTGCTCCATCACTCACTTTCTAACCTTACAAGTTAAGCATGGTATACTACTCTAATACGAGCAAGAATGTAAATAAAACACAATTATAGTAATTCCAAGGCAAGCAAGAAAATCACAAGAGCAATGATGCTAACAATAGGCCTAGGGATGACGATTCCCAAGAGGGGTCATCATGATATAAGGATGCATAAAAATAAATGGCAAGGGTGATTTAGACCGATGGATCTCAAAATTAGTTCAACCCCAATTTCTCGGTGGCTAAACCCTAATCCCATACAAATGATGACAAGGATCTCTCCTTAATCATATTCCTACGATTGCAATGAGTACAAGGAGATCACGAGATAAGGATGCACTTAACCTAGGTTTATCCTCATGGTTCGGAGGGGCTACCTACATCTAATTTCTCGGCATGTTGGTCAAAGATTACCCCTTTTTTGTTGATTAACGATCTAGTACACGCGATTAGGTCACATCAACGTATACAACCCAAACAAGAACTAAGGATTTCTCCACATAATAGTTCTAGGCATGAAACACAATGAACAAAACCATAAATCACACCAATGCACTCCAAATGTAAATGTAGCATCAAAAATACAAGATGAACCCCCCAAGTTTAACCTACATCCGGTGGCCTTGGGGGTCTAGTGTGCCATCATACAAACAAGCATATCAATCTTAACAAAAACAATAAGTAAATACATAAATGACACTCCCTAGTCTGAATGATGATGAAGAAGGAAAAATACCTGCCGAATGACGCTTCCTCAAGCCTAAGGGAAGCCGAATACTCCTCCTCCTTTGATGATGAAGATTTCCCCTTGAGATCTAGCCTTTGATCTTCTCAAGCCTCAAGCCAAAACACTCTTCAAAATAATCTCTTTCTTTCTCCTCTTCTTCGCAAGTGCTGGCTGCCAAGGATCCTCAAAAGTCTCTCCTCCCCCTTCTTTTTCGTCCAAAATTCCCCCTATATATCACTCATCATGCCCCCAAAATGGCCTCCATCCCGAGTGGTATACCACTCTCTATGAGTTCAATCCCGGGTGGTATACTCCTGTCTATGAGGACCTCATTCAGGTGGCATACTAGCTCCATGAGGTCCTCATAGAGCTCCTCATTGACACTGTTTGGGGTAGGCAAACTCCACAAATGCACTCGGAATAGTATCTATACTGTCTTCCATGGCGTTCCCGTGACCTGCAAAGCAAATAGCATATGATTAAGCACAAAACGGGTATCAATTCCAATGAAAATACATGCTACAGGTAACAATTACATATACTAAAATACGTACATTTAGACACTTATCAGTGATGAAGGAGATGCTGGCGGAGCTGGGGGTCTGCCTCTCAATAGCTGTCATAAGAAGTTGAAATAGGCCATCATATCGACATACTGTGCTGACTGTATCGACCACATCTTGATGATCTCAGACCGCAATACACTCACAGTGCTCTCGAGCCTCTCAATACGATCATAGGCTCCTGAAAGGGTACCTGGGCCCCCTGACGTCTCGGTCGCCGTCAGTGTGGAATCCTCTGCTGCATCCCTACCGCCACCGCCGCTCCCAGTGGTGGTAGTGGCTAAAATGTAAGCTCCAGGCCCATATTTGCGCACCACTCCCATCATCGTCAGAGTATCGAGTCCAAGTGGAGAGGGGATAACTGTCTGATAAGTATCCCGAAGAGCATCACCGAGACCCATCCCCAGAATAAGTCTAGTAATGTAGAGACCAACAAATAATACTCCTACTCTCCCGTTCTGGCCCTGGTACCCATGTAATCCACCACAATGTGCCCCAAATGAATAGGCACGGACCAAGCCATGGAATACAGATAAAGCAGACTCTGTCGTCTTGGAGTACTAGTGTTATCACCTCGGCCATCCACAGATCTGCTAATGACAGTGAATAAATATCTATAGCTCAGCCGAGACAAACATGTGGCCTTGTATATTCCCGGTTCATGCTGCCCCTGTCCGCATAAAACCTGGTAAACTTGCTGTGGGCTTAAGGTGACAAAGTAATCTGTTGGTAGATGTCCATACTCCTCGGTTTCTATATATGTTTCATCGTACAAGCCCATGCGAATTGAAAACTCAGAAATACTCATACCAAATTGACAACCGAACACTCTAAAATGTATGTCATCCACAAACTCAAAAGACGCTAGCACCTCCAAAGTCAACGGCTTGAAAACTGGCTCTCGTATAGATAACAACCTCTGCCAGCCTTCTACGGCCATCAGCGCCTCCAACTCCCTGATTAAATCATCACCTTACTGGACCCTACTTAGCATACTCAGGTCCAAGAACCGGGATTGGCCAAACCTAATCTCCAATAGCCGCTTGAAACGAGCTTGATGTTCAGGATTCGGAAATACAATATGTGCTAGGTCGGGTCAAGGCTCCCTAGGGCGCTTGCCTTCTTGCCTCCTCGAGTGCGGTGCCATTCCTACGACAAATGAGGAAGGAATGATCAAATAATACTCAAAAACAGCATACTGCAGAATTTCACACGAGCCTATGGAAATTACCCACACATGTGTGGACATGCGGGGTGTGAAAACCGCACGGTTATGCACCAATTCTCCAAAAATTCAACTTAAAACTGCCCCTAAGGACTTCCCAAACATGCATAAGACATTATATCATGAAAATTGGCACAACTCAAGATTCTCAATCTAATGAAAACAAGGATTTGCGAAGAAAAGTGGATAAGAAGGGTTACCGATAAAATAGATGATAGTATTTCAAAAATCAGCACGAAATATGAAAAAAATCCTCCAAAACAATGGTAAAGGACCGAGAAGTTGATCAAGAGTGGTTTTCGGGTGATTGGAGATGAAGAAAAAGAGAATCCACAAAGATTTTTAAAGAAAAACGCGCGTCTCTTGGAATTCTGCGCATCCACACGGGCGTGCGGAAGTTACACACGGTCGTGTACCCCCTCAGGAAAGCTTCACAGGGGCAGGTGCACGCCCCCGTGTGCTCTCAGGAAAACACTCACTGCCTCTGAACGCAAATACATGGGCGTGTGAGAAATACCCACGCCCGCGCGCCCGTCTCACAAGGGCAGCCGCACGCCCCTGTGGCTGCTCTGGACATCCGAGAAAACTTGCTAAGTGTTTCGCACGGCGTGGGCCTTCACAAGCCCAACTCACAGGGGCAAGCGCATGCCTTTGTGTCTTCTCGGGATGGGGAGTGCTCCTCTGCAGAGATTCGCACGGGTGTGTGGAAATTACCCACACCCGTTCGATTTTCAGAAGGTCGCCCACAGGGCCGAGTCCACGCCCCTGTGTACTCTTGCGATAATCTGCTCGTCTATGCAAGAATTCACATACTCATGCGGAAATTACCCACGGGCGTGTGAGAATCGCATGGTCGTTCACTGGGGTGAGTCCACGCCTATGTGCCTTCTCTGGATAAGCCCGCAATACAAAACCACGGGCGTGTGTTAATTCCACAAGACCGTGTGTTTTCTCTGTATGCCTTAGAAAATTCTGTAGGCTCTGCAAAAAATTATTTGAACATGTTTACACACTCAGAGCCTGCCCCAATATGCAATTTATACCAGTAAGAAACATGAGAAATAGCTCAAACGACCAAAACTTTGCCAAATTCACATAAAACACACACGATGAACTTGAAAACCCACGATTAAAACACAGCAAAAATATAAAACATCAAGACACCAACACTTAACAATTTATTCAAGCAACACTAAACTACCAAATGAAGGAAATAGTAAACACTTGGGTTGCCTCCCAAGAAGCGCCCGTGTGGAAATTCCACATGCCCGTGTGGATGCCTGATTCCAGCCCTATTTAAGCCGCGATTCAGCCTGATTTTGGGGATCTTCTTTCCCCTTTCTCTAACTTTTCTCCATCTTTTGAGAGGCTGTCAGCTAGGGTTTTGAGAGGCTTTTGGCACATCTTTGGAGTGGTTCTCCGAATTTGACACCGAGCTTCACTTGGAAGAAGGTTACTGGGGGAGCTTTCGTCAGCACTGATTCGGCGTGGTGTGCCCTAGGTCAGATGAGGGGACCTTTGGAGAAGACGAGGCTACCCCACAAGACCATCGACATGAATACCGAGGGGGTTTTCCTATGGATTGCTTATCCTTACTTTCGATTTCATTGTAGATTGTATTGTACTTCACGGAGAGCTAAACCACCTAGTGGGTACTTGGATTTTGTAAGCGCCAGTGGAGTTGTCTCTTACCACTTCACTCTATTGTGACCATAAAGAACACTTGGAACATGGAGGTAGGATAAATCACACCGAAGGAGAAAGGGGACATTCCGCTACCTCTCGACTGACCCTCTCAACCCTCTCCAATCTATCATTCTCTAACCCTCATGGTGTGTCACTCATCCACAAGGATTACCAAAATGGATTATCAGCCCTAGTGTCAGTCTAAGGGAAAATCAACTCGACAGGCATTCAAGATTGAAACTCAATTAAAACATTAATCAATAAAAGCATGATAAGAGGTCAAAGAAAGAATATCAAACAAATAATATTAGCAATTGTTCCTTCACAAAATAAGATAAAACTAAAGCAGCTCAAGATTCAAAAGTAAAATAAGAGTAGAAAGATAATATGAATGATCAAACAAATGAAAAGCGATATTCACAAATATGAATAATATAGCAAACTAGATCACCAAAATCCTAATTTTCGTAAAGGTTACTAGTCCCTAGAAATGGTGCCAGAAACTTGATGAACTCTCCACAAGTGCAAAGATTGTTACCAATAATAAAGTGGTACCACACAAGGGGGTAGGGTTGTCGAACCATAAGGACTAGACTTCTAATATTGATTAATCCTCTGATAAGTGCTTGTGTATAAGTATTCCTAAGTATACTTTTCTTACATTGAGCATTACTTTTATCAAGTTTTATGGCTCATTCATGTGTATTTGTGTTCTTTTGTGCATTTAGTGTTCTGGAGACAAGTTTTGAAGAAAGGAAGCAAAAATAGATCATAAACATAATTTTTGAGTAACCTCTTACATAGAACAAGGATCAAGGCACATGTTGTGATCATATGCATGTGGGTGTGTGGCAACCTCCAAAAAGTGTGCAACCCGAACCTACTAATTGCAGGGGCACAAAGGCTATCACACACACATGTTCCAACTTGTGTAGTATTTTCAAGAGCTTCGTCAACATGTTTGAAAGAGAAGATGTGATATGATCTACCACATGGTTGTGTGTCCAACCATGTGGCCTGAATGAAAGAAGAA
Source organism: Dioscorea cayenensis subsp. rotundata (assembly GCF_009730915.1). Lineage (NCBI taxonomy): Eukaryota > Viridiplantae > Streptophyta > Magnoliopsida > Dioscoreales > Dioscoreaceae > Dioscorea > Dioscorea cayenensis. The sequence goes on from NC_052474.1 coordinate 12,615,566, forward strand.
GCTTTCAGGAGTACTATAGCAATTACTGTTCATAGAGTGCAGAAAATGAAGAACCTGGAAATCCACACACACGTGTGGAAATTCCACATGGGCGTGTGAAATCCCGATTTTAGCCTTTTAAATACAGCTTCGAAGAGTTATTTTGGTGATGCTTTTTCTATCTTTTTAAGACAACGTTGCCAGGGTTTGGAGAGTTTTTGCTGGGATTTCAGAGTATTTCTAGTGCTTTCGACATCGATTTCTTTTAAAGGAGAGTTATTGGGGGAGCTTTCGATGCCATTGATTTGGCGAGGTGTGGCCTAGGCTCGACGGAGGAGTCTTTAAAGAAAAAGTGGCTTTTAGAGACCATCACCACAGATGACAAGGGGTTTATTTTTATGGAGTGTTTTCATTTACTTCTGATTTTATCTTTGATTTTGTATGGCTCTATGGATAGCTAAACCCCTAGTGGATACTTGGACTTGTAAACCATAGGATGATTTTGTTTCATTAACTTCTATCATGTTTCCTTTAATTGATGTTTTAATTGAGTTTTAATCTTGTGTATTTATTGGTTTGATTTTCCCTTAGAGTGACACTAGGGTTGAGAATCCATCTATTCGTCATTTTGATGAGTGACCATTTCTATTAGGCTTAAACTTAGCATGATTGAAGAGGGTTGAGAGTGTGAGTCGAGAGGTAGCGGAACATTCCTTTTTCCTCCGACGTGATTTATCCTACCTCCACATTCCAAGAGTTCTTTGCAATCATGATAGAGTGAAGTGATAAGAGATCTTCTCCGCTAGGGCTTAGTTACTGATAAGTGCTTGTGCGATATGAATGCGAAGCGTTCATTCCTTATGTTGAGCATTACTTTTCTCAGGTTTTTACACTAATATGTGTGTTTTTATGTTACTTTTATGCAGGTAGGGTTGTGAGGCCGAGTATGAAGGAAATAGGCCAATGTAGATCATAATGCACCTATTTTGGAGGAGATCTTGCTAAGATTCAAACGCGAAGACATAGGTCAGGTGTGAAATGCTAGAGTGTGTGCCAACCTCCTCGTATTCGAGTGAGCACATTCATTTGGAGGGGCACAAAGGCAGTCACACTCGAGCATTCTGACTTATGCATATAAGAACAAGAGATCCACCAACATGTACATCACTGAAGAAGCAAGTGATTCACGATGTAAATGTGTGCCCGTTTGCGTTACCCCAATGAAAGTATGAAATTCGAAAGTATTTCCGGCAGAGCACTGTAGCATGTTACTGTAACAAAACACTGTAGAGAGTATGTAGCAGCCCTGTTCACAGCCGGCCGAGAAATCAGAGAAACAGAGAATCCACACGAGCGTGTGGAAATTATCCACGCCCGTGTGGAAATTCCACAGGGGCGTGTGACATCATACACGCCCGTGTAGTCGCCCGATTCCAGTCCTATTTAAAGTCGATTTCAGTATTCATTTCTCCATCTTTTCCCCAACCGGTGAGAGGGTTTCGGCTAGGGTTTCGAGGGGTATTGGCCAAAGTTTTGGAGAGGTTCTATGGCTCCGACATCATGATTCCATTAGGAAGATGGTTGGTAGGGGAGCTTCGATCGAGGCGTATCCTATACCGGACGAAGGAATCCTTGGATGACGAGTAGAGGACTTTCCACAAGACCATCGACACGACCATCGAGGGGGTTTCTTTATGTATTCATTGCTTTTACATTCAATTTCTTTGATTGTACTTAGCTCCATGGAGAGCTAAACCGCTAGTGGGTACTTCGGTGATTGTGAACCCTAGGATGTACTCGTTTCATTGAACTTCTTTATTATGCTTTCAATAAATTGATGTTTATTGTGAGTTCCAACCTTGAATGCTTGATTTTATGAACATTTTCCCTAGAGTGACACTAGGGTTGAGAGTTCTTCTTGGTAACCTTGTGAGTGAGTGACACACCACGAGCGTTAGACAAAGCTAGGTTGGAGAAGGTGAGTCGAGAGGTACAGGAGCGTCCCCTTTTCCCTCCGACGTGATAGATTCTACCTCCGTTCCTTGAGTTCTTTGCAGCCATAATAGAGTGAATGGTCTAAGGGATGAACCTCCGCTGGGGCCTAGTTGCGCGTGCAATGGAGTGAAGCGTTGAGGGGATCTTAGTATCTATAGCTTAATTGTGGCTAGGGACCTTCTGCCTGGACCAAAGGGTTAGGTCTATAATTAGGAAGCGATTTATCACTTGGAATCCCTAGAGCCCATTGCAACTTATTTCGAGTGCGAGGTTGAGAGGTTATTTAATCTCTCCTCTGGGACATGAGTAGAGTTAGGCATAGTTGACCTTAGATTTGGGACTATGTATGTAAGGATTTCCACGACTCAGCATTGCATTGATTAGGAAGCATAATAGAGAGAGTTCTTGCACTTGAAACGATTTTCCTAGGTGAAGCATCATCCGAGTACCCCATCTTTATCGATTGCCTTACCCTCTTATTTATTCTTGCTCTCTCACTTGTTTCTTTTATTATTGAGAATTGAATCAATTTCACACTAATCACTATTGATATTTCACATAGCTAAGAACCAAATTAAGTATTTTCATTCCCTACTCCCTGTGGATTCGACCCAGCTCACCCGGGATTATTACTTCGACAAACCCGTGCACTTGCGGGATATAAGCAAGGGGTACTTGTCAGTTATGTAAGCAACAGAGTGAAGTGTTGAGAAATTTTTTAGTGCTGCGGCTTAGTTGTGATTAGGAATCTTTCGCTCGGATCAAAAGGGTTGATATAAATTAGGGAATAGGTTTTATCACTTAGAGTCCCTAGAACCTCAAGTAGTCCCCCACAGTGTTAGGTGTTAAGAGTATCCCTTTCCACAGAGGCATAGTATAGAGGGCTAGTCACTGTTGACCTTAGGTTTGGGACCATGTGTCTTTCAATTTTCACAACTCATTAAATCTTAGTTAGGAAAGCATAATATTAGTCTTGCACTTGAAACAGTAGTCCTAGGGTGAGCATTGTCCGAGTACCCAACTTTACAATTGATTATCTTTTTTATTGCTCTTGTTTACTCTCTTTTTGTTTATTTTTATTATCATTAATAGTTTGAATCACAATCACCAATTGATTTTCACTCTAGCTAAGTAGCAATACTTTTTGTTTCGAGACATCTATTCCCTGTGGATTCGACTACCCACCCTTTGGATACTTATTACTTCAAAAAATCCGTGCACTTGCGGTACACACAAATCGGTGTGATAAAGGAGTTAACTACTAATCAAATCATTGTACCACCCCTATTTTTTTAACCCTAATTTTTTTTTAATATTTCAGCATACTTGGGAGTTAGAAGGGCAATTTGGTCTTTTTCCATGTCCCTTCTTTTGGCAATACCCCCAACCATGCATTGTCATTTCAAAGCCATGACTTGTCTTTTTTAAAGCCATGCTTTTCCTTTCATTACCTCTTTGCTTTTCTCTTGGAGAAGGAGACCTTGAATGAAAATCCTTCCCTTGATAGATTGAAGCTCCATCTTTCCTTCCTCCTTCTCTCTGGAAGCTAACAAGGTAAACACCCCATTCCTTCTTACTTTCTGCTTGTTTCTTCATTATTGCTAGGTGAACTTAGTGCTTGTGCTGAATGAGCATATTTGAGCCTTGATTCTTGTATAGAAGGTTATTGGAGTATGATTCCCTTGTTTGTTTTCCAAAAGTTGTTGGAATCTTAAGTGAACCTTGTGCACACAATTTTGGGGTTACGGTAGCAACAGTGAGTTCTCCTTGTTTTCATGGTTTATAAGGCTTAGAGGGAAGCCTTGAACCTTTGCAATTCTTTTGAAATCCCTGGTCTTAGTTTTGTGCTAACCCTTGAGGGAAGCCTCGTTGAGGTTTGTTTTGCATGCTTAATGTTAGGGATTTCCTTGGTATTTCTTTGGCTTACTCTTTTCTTGTTTGTGTATGTGTGCGGTCATGGTTGGTTAGGTGTTGAGGAATTGGCTTGAAGCAAGGAGCTGGTGAAGGAGTAACCCTCTCCCATGCTATACTCACCTATGTTTGTGAGTGGGACAAATTAGCATAATTCTATTAGAATAATATCGATATATATATCCATTTATATATTATGTTGCTTGAGCAAGGTTTTGTTGGTTAATATACTTTAATCAAGATGTTTATTGCCTTGGAATTAGTTATTTATTTATGTTTCATGTTTGCATGTATTATTGTTCAAAAAGAAGGATCTTCTTGAGGATGCTTGTCTTTTATTGTTGTGTTTCATTGGATTTGAAATGCTTTGTATATGCTTACGCTTTCTTCATTTCCCTTATATTGAAATGATGGCTACTCAGTTGTGATTGTGGCTTTGGGCTTTTTTATTGTGAAAAGCATATTTTGTATTATTGGTTGGTGACATCCTATTACAGTAGGTGGTTTCCATGGTCAGGCCGTTGAGGTGGCGTGAAGACCGGTAGACTTGTTGGTCCATTTTAGGTGGGTGTGTAGAGCACTAATTGGACAGTCATTAGGGAGCTAGAGTCACCATATGGTGAACCGATGGATCAACATCAAGGGCATCAGTACCTTCACAGCTCTGGATCTAGCCTTAGCCACGATTAATATTTTGAGAGGTTTATAGAAAATTTCATGCTGGTTGCTTGTTGTGGGTTGAATATTCTTTTGAGTTGTTGATCTCTTGCTTTTGAGTTTGAGATTTATGGTATTCTATTTCTTTTTAGTGTCATCTCAAATTGGTGATGAGCGGGTGAGACCCAACTATTGCTCTTAGGAGGACAGTCTCCCCTAAATTTAATTTGGCACTAATATTATGATTACTTATTATGAAACTCATGCTATTTACTTTGTTATATTTGTAATCGTGACTATTTTGATTTATATGTTTTATGGTGGAAAATTTGCTTCATGTTTAGCTTGTTTTCATAATTTGAAAACCCTAGTTGTGGTAAAAGACTTTTTTTACACTATCTTTTGTTATATTGTATTAATGATTTCTATTACATGTATTTATATTCTAAACTATTGGTATTATTGGTAAAACCTTATTTGGATGATTTATATCTTGTATCTTGGTATTTTCTTATAAGATTGTGCTAACCTCCCTATAAGGAGTAATGTTAGTTGCTCACCCCTCTTTCTTCCTCCCTGGTAGTTGTAGGTAGTAGGTGCGGTGGTGTGGCAGCATGCTGAGCATTTGCTATTATTCTATCCTCTGTATTTTTCCTTCAGTACATGTATGTTTATTTTGGTCATGCACATTTGCTGAGTCTTGGATCCACTAGTGTGTAGAGAACTTTGTTGTGTGGTTTTGTATTTTAACAACTCTTAAACTTTTTGAATATAAGCAATTGTTGTTCTTGATGTTACTTCACTACATGTTTGTGAATCTCTCTATTTTCCATACTCATTGTTATTGTTGTTGTTGTTACTTCCGCTATGTATCATTGTGATTCTCCTCTCTATATTCGTGTTAGATATTATTTAATTTCAAGTTTGTTGAGTAGCCTTAAGGTGTTCCGAGGGTTGCCACATTCCATGGGCCCGCGGTTGGGTTATGACAAAATCTAAATAACAAAGGGATGGAAGAACCAGGTAGACTAGGGTTGAGTTTTGAAAACAAGAGAGCAATTCCCTAGGATGATTCCTATGTGCTCAAGATATCGGCTTGAGTCTAATGCCTACCAGGGTACATTTTGAGATCCTTACAGGTGCTCAAAAGCTTTGTTGCATCTACGCCTCTCAAATAAGCCAAGTTTTGCAACACATGGATTAACACAAGAATGCAATAGAACTCCATAGGCATTAAAACACAAGTAGTCAAAGTATAATAGACAACATATATCACAATTCTTGGTACCATGGAACTGTTAACCCCTCATTAATTAATACAACTGAGAGAAGAAGATAAACATAAATAAGAGAGACATCATGACTTCCTCCTTTTACAAGATCTCTTCAATTATACTTCAAGAACTCCATGGAATGGGTAACTATGGTGTGCTAACTTTTTCCCAACTTCTTTGCTTTGTTTTTGACTCATTCCTTGTGTGTATCTTTGGTGTGTAAGTGCTCTTGCTTGTCTTTTGGTGTTAGGATTTAAGTTGCAGTCAAGTGAAGTCATGAAAGGGTGTGGAAAACCCTTAAAAGTTAGCCCAAGGCATTGTGGCCTCCCTTGGGGGAAGAAGGGAACCCACAAAGCCTCTTTGGAAGCCTTAAAGCCTCCCTTGTGGCCGCATGGGACCCTGTCAAGCTTCTTTAGATTTCTTCACAGCCTCCCTTATGGCCGCAAGGGAGCCCGTGAAGGAAACCCAATTGTTGGGTTCGTAGGGCTTAAAAAGCCCATCATGCCCTTCTCTTTTGCACCTTCTTCTCATTCTTTTTCTCCCCTTCTCTTCCCCTCTTTAATCTTCTCTTATCTTGTCTTTTGCTTGGATTTAGAAGCTTGGAGATCTCATTCCTCCCCTCTTGTAAAGGTGTTTCCTCGAGTTTGGAGGAGCTTGGAGGTATGGTTCTTCTCCTTCTTCTTCCCTTCTCTCTTGTTTTTGAGTTGTGAGTGGGACTATTAAGCATAATTATGTTGGAAGAATACCTCTATATATATATATATATGTGCATTGTGATGCTTGAGTAAGGCTTTATAGGTTTTGTACTTGGATTTAAGATGTAGATTTTAGTTGGAATGAGTTATATATATACATACATATATGTTTCTTATTTGAAAAGTATTACTATTCAAAAGAAAGTTTTTTTGAGTTGATATTTGATTCAAAATTTGTAAGTCAGATTTATAGATTCTATGGGTTATAAATTATAATATCATGCATACCTTTGTCATATTTGGTTTAATTTCACCTCGATGACACTTTGACATGTTAATAGCTCTTGAAATGTCTTTTATTGGTATTTTAAAGCCATATTTGAATAATAATCAAGTTTATTTGCAAAGTTTGCAAAAACATTATATTTATGTTTTGAAAACTTTATTATTGAATCATAGTTTTGAAGTGAATGTTTTGAGACTCTTGTTATGATATTAGATGAGTTTATGCAAACTATTTATGCAACACATTTTGTGTTATTGTTGATGTTATGATTAAAATGAGTACCGAAGGATTATTGTGTTTTTCAAGTGATTCTTATTTGATGAAAAGGTATTCATCCAAGATGTTTTGAGCAACTAATTCCCTCTTAATATGGAAGTTGATTATGTGAAAATTTGTGAAACATATTGAGATCTCTACCATTGTGTTTATCTATACATTGAGCCTACAGGTTGTATGTTACATATTTGTATGGATGGTGACAATGGAGCTGAGCTCTTGTAATTACTGTAGTAAGAATTAGTGTTCCATAGGCCAACCTATCAGAGGTGTTGTGAAAATCTCCTTTTGTGTATAACACACTTTCAGGAGGCGGGTAGAGAACCTACAAGGGTGTATTGTTGGGTTGTTCTGAGTCATCACATGGGCTTCCAAGCGGCCAACTCCAAGGGATGCATATCTTGTCGGCTCCAGAGCTAATCGAGGCCCCGGTTAGTGACAGAGTATTTTTGGAGGTTATTTATTATGTGATTGATTATCAACTTATTTATTTTCAAAACTTTGATGAATGCTCAATTTTGAAATTGTATTTGTTTTCAAATCATTGATGTTTTAAAATGATTATTATTCGTATACTACTTATGCAAACCCAATTTCTTGTTTCACTGTTAGTATTTATGCTATCTTTGTTATTGTTAAACTTATGAGACATTCAACATGTTAGAATTGATAAACTTTGCATTTTATAGTTGCTATAATTATATTTAATTTGAGTTGTTCTGATTTATTTGTAGCATTGTAAAGTTCGTTTAATGTTTAACTTATTTTATAGTTGAACCTATGTTTGGGAAATTGTAGTTTTGTTGTTTTAAGCTCTAGTGAGGTTTAAAGATTTCTTTGTACTATTTTTCTTCTGTTTTATTGTGTTAAAGATCACTATTATGTGTCGTTATGTTCTAAACTAGTTATATTATTAGCAAAGTATTTATTTTGGTGATTTATGATTATCATAGTTGGTTTTCATTCTGGTGGAGTTGTGCTAATCCCCTCACTGAGTAACTTTGGTTGCTCATCCCCTCTTTCTTCTTCCCAGGCTGTTGCAGGTAGTAGGTGAGGCTGCATGGCTGCGTGGCTGCGTGCTGAGCATTTGCTACCTTCCTATCTTCTGTGTATCTTTTTAGTTTATGTATGTGACAAGGTCCCCTTCCGTATATCCCGCAAGTGCACGGGTTTGTCGAAGTAATAATCCCGGGTGAGCGGGGTCGAATCCACAGGGAGTAGGGAGTAAAGACACTTAATTCGATTCTTAGCTATGTGGAGTATCAACAATGATAAGTGTGGTAATGATTCAATTCTCAGAAATTAAAAGCAATAAGTAAGAGAGCAAAAGTAAGGAGGAGGCAAGGCAATCGATAAAGATGGGGTACTCGGATGATGCTTCACCTAGGATAATCGCTTCAAGTGCAAGAACTCTCTATTATGCTTCCTAATCAATGGAATGGTGAGTCGTGGAAATCCTTACATACATAGTCCCAAATCTAAGGTCAACTATGCCTAACTCTATACATGTCCCGGAGGAGAAATCGAACAATCTCAACACCTCGCACTCGCATAGAGTTGCAATGAGCTCTAGGGATTCCAAGTGATAAATCTCTTCCTAGATTTAGACCTAACCCTTTGGTCCAGGCGGAAGGTCCCTAGCCACAATTAAGCCTTATATAATAAGATCATCTCAACGCTTCACTCTATTGCAGGCGCAACTAGGCCCCAGCGGAGGTTCATCCCTTAGACTATTCACTCTAATATGGCCGCAAAGAACTCGAGGAACGGAGGTAGAATCTATCACGTCAGAGAGGAAAGGGTACCCTCCTGTACCTCTCGACTCACCCTCTCAACCATTTCCAACCTAGCTTTGTCTAACGCTCGTGGTGTGTCACTCACTCACAAGGTTACCAACAAGAACTCTCAACCCTAGTGTCACTCTAAGGGAAATGTTCATACAATCAAGCATTCAAGGTTGGAACTCACAATAAACATCAATTTATTGAAAGCATAATAAAGAAGTTCAATGAAGCGAATACATCCTAAGGTTCACAATCACCCAAGTACCCACTAGAGGTTTAGCTCTCCATGGAGCAAAGTACAATTAAAGAAATCGAATGTAAAAGCAATGAATCCATAAAGAAACCCCCTCGATGGTCGTGTCAATGGTCTTGTAGAAAGTCCTCTACTCGTCATCCAAGGATTCCTTCGTCCGGTATAGGATACGCCTCTATCGAAGCTCCCCTACCAACCTTCTTCCTAATGGAATCACGATGTCGGAGCCATAGAACCTCTCCAAAACCTTGGCCAATACCCGTCGAAACCCTAGCCGATGCCCTCTCACAAGTTGGGGAAAAGATGGAGAAAACAATAGCAAAATCGGGGCTGAATCGGCTTTAAATAGGGCTGGAATCGGGCAACTCCACGGGCGTGGACGGTACACGCGCCCGTGCGGAATTTCCACAGGGGCGTGGATAATTTCCACATGCCCGTGTGGATTCTCTGTTTCTCTGGTTTCTTGGCCGACTGTGAACAGTGCTGCTACAGTACTTGTTACATTTTTGCTACATTTCTCTGCTACAGTCTTCGACCTGAATAACTTCCCAATTCAATACTTTCATCGGGGTAACGCAAACGGGCACATGTTCACTTCATGAATCACTTGCTTCTTCAATAATATATATGTTGGTGGAGCTCCTGTTCTTGTATGCATAAGATGGAATGCTCGAGTGTGACTGCCTTTGTGCCCCTCCAAATGGATGTGCTCACTCGAATGCGAGGAGGTTGGCACACACTCTAGCATCTCACACCTGCCCCTATGTCTTCGCGTTTGAACTTTAGCAAGATCTCCTCCAAAAATAAGTGCATTATGATCCACATTGGCCTTTTTTTCCTTCATACTCAGCCTCACAGCCCTACCCTGCGTAAAAAGTAACATAAAAAAACACATATTAATGTAAAAAACACGAGAAAAGTAATGCTCAACATAAAGAATGAACGCTTCGCATTCATATCGCACAAGCACTTATCAAACTCCTCCACACTTAAGCTTTTGCTTATCCTCAAGCAAATATTAAAACATTTTGTGCATCAATGAAGAAAATATTGAAAGTACTTGGCCTTAGGTTCACCAAAGTATACAAAGATAGCATTCTACAAGTAAGGAAAATTTCAACACTAAATACGAAAAATCAATGCTTTAGCTAAAAACTTGAATCAAAAAGGATAACAAACCCGAATTTCGTGTAAGTGTGTGAACTAACTCAAAACACCCCAAGTTATACTCCTCAAAGTTCTAAGTGCAAGGGACTTATTTATCTACACAAGTGATAAAAATTTTAAAAGATGGTAGCAGCTTCACACATCCTCTAAGGTAGCCCTTTCCAAAGCGGCCGCTAAAGGTGGCTTTTCACACTTTCGAGGTGGTAGCTCTTTCTACCCGGGTGGTAGCTTTCACTCATCCTATGAGATAGCTCTTTCTCTCATTAGGGCATAACTAGTATCCGACTTGTGAGAGTAGCTTCATACTTCATAGGTGGTAGCTCTTTTCCACCCAACAAATACAAATAAACAATAAAACTATTTTTGTTCTTTCTTTTCATTTTTTTCCATTTTTCCATTTAGCAAAAAGAAGTAAACCTAACTAGTCCCTTTTAACATCAAACATGAGTTTCCAATAGAATTCAAAGAGTGAGTAGTGCACTAATTGTAAATCGGGCAAAAAAATTCCTAAAAATTCAAGCAAGAACTAGAGCATGAAAACATTCAATGTTAACAATTCTCCTAGACTTAACAATACAAACATTGCAACCAAGGTGAACCGCCATTGGCTATGTGAGCATATATCAATCAAGAACAATAGAAAAGATGTGCGCATTATGAAACTCCCCCCCACACTTAAGTTGTACATTGTACTCAATGTACACATGCCAGCTCACTCAAAATATATCATTCAAAAATAGATGTGGGAGAAGCAATCAAAACAATACTCCCCTGACTCCTAGTGTTGCGTTTGATGAAGCTAATTTATTGGGAGTAGTGTTCCAACGGGTTGTGAAGCTCGCACGGCCAAGTGCCGAAGCACCTTCACCGTGCCCATGACTAAGTCTCAATTTCCAAGAAGACAAGACTATCTGCACGCATACACGAGGGGGTTCAGTGAAGCTCAAGAAAAACAAAAAATAACTCGAGTGTATAAAAGATGAAGCAATGAATACAACTCGATAATGCAAAATAACATAAACTCAGAAGGAAAATCCTTTCTGAGTGAACAAGTCTAAACACAAGATAATAAGATAAAGTAAAAATGCATGAAAGTAAAAAGAAAGGTCAAGTGTCGGAGTCGCTCTCGGGCTCACTGCTGCTGCTTCTGAAGTGGAAGCAAATAGTGGATCCCCGGTCTTTGGGGTCGAGGATGGAGGTCCTGGAGGTGCTGGAGGGATCTGGGCGGTGCTGAAGAGTCCTCGGCTGCAGGACGAATAATGAGGCAATGTCTCGCTCTAGGATCTGCTGTAATATGTCAAAACGTGACATGAACTCTGTGTACTGAGTGGCCTCCATAGCCCTAATCTCGGCAACCTCGGCTCGGACAACTCCTATAGCATTCTCGAGCCTCTCAAAGCGATCATTGGCTCGAGAAGGTGAAAACATACGCACTGGGGGTGGTTCCTTGGACGCTGGAGGTGCCTCGGTCTCCATCGATGCGGGCTGAGGCTTCGGGGCGGGCTGAGATGCTCCGGCATCATCACCCTCATCCTCAACTATCTCTGGGGCTGGTAGGACTAACGCAAAAACCACTGTCCGAACCCTGCGGACCATGCCCATCAACCGCATCATCTCTAGACCCAGGGGAGCGGGTACACTAGTCTTCTCGGCCCCGCGAATCGAATCCAAGAGACCCATGCCCATCACTAATCTCGTAATGTAAGGGCCCGAGAAGATCGCTCCCAGTGTAGTGTACTGTCCCTGGTGTCTGATGTAATCAGCCAAGATGTGCCTAAGTGGATCGGTACGCGCTCTACCATCGAGTACAAGTACAGTAACTCCCGCGGCTCAAGACACCGAGTACTATCGCCACGGCCATTCACCCGACCTACTCATGATGGCGTGCAAATATCAGTAGGCAGGGTCGGGAAAGGCACGTGGCCTTGGAGACCCCGGCTCAGTACTCGACCCTGACCACATAGCACTCTGTAAGCTCTCTGCGGGGTCAAGGTTCCAGGATAATCAGTAGGCAACTGTGCATACTCCTCTGAATCTGTGAATGCCTCCTCGTATAAGCCAAGTAGTATGGAAAACTACGTAATGCTCAAACTATGGTGGCGTCCAAACACTCTGAACTGAATGGTGCCCAAACTGTTGAAGCTCGCATACGCTCTATCAAACCCAAACGAGGAAAGCACCTCTAGTGCAAACTCTCGGATAGCTGGCTCTCTAATAGTCAACAACTGCCGCCAACCACCATCTGAAACAAGGTCCTCAACCTCATCAGCGAACTCATTTCCCTGTTGAAGATCTCGTAATATAGTCATATCCAGGAATCGAGTCTGTCCGAAGCGGAGTCAAAGTAATAATCCTGGATGAGCGGGGTTGAATCCACAGGGAGTAAGGAGTAAAGACACTTAATTCGATTCTTAGCTATGTGAAGTATCAACAATGATAAGTGTGGTAATGATTCAATTCTCAGAAATTAAAAGCAACAAGTAAGAGAGCAAAAGTAAGGAGGAGGCAAGGGAATCGATGAAGATGCGGTACTCGGATGATGCTTCACCTAGGATAATCGCTTCAAGTGCAAGAACTCTCTATTATGCTTCCTAATCAATGCAATGGTGAGTTGTGGAAATCCTTACATACATAGTCCCAAATCTAAGGTCAACTATGCCTAACTCTATACATGTCCCGGAGGAGAAATCGAACAATCTCAACACCTCGGACTCGCATAGAGTTGCAATGAGCTCTAGGGATTCCAAGTGATAAATCTCTTCCTAGATTTAGACCTAACCCTTTGGTCCAGGCGGAATGTCCCTAGCCACAATTAAGCCTTAGATACTAAGATCACCTCAACGCTTCACTCCATTGCACGCGCAACTAGGCCCCAGCGGAGGTTCATCCCTTAGACCATTCACTCTATTATGGCCGCAAAGAACTCAAGGAACGGAGGTAGAATCTATCACGTCGGAGGGGAAAGGAGACGCTCCTGTACCTCTCGACTCACCCTCTCAACCCTCTCCAACCTAGCTTTGTCTAACACTCGTGGTGTTGCACTCACTCACAAGGTTACCAACAAGAACTCTCAACCCTAGTGTCACTCTAGGGGAAATGTTCATACAATCAAGCATTCAAGGTTGGAACTTACAACAAACATTAATTAATTCAAAGCATAATAAAGATATTCAATGAAACAAATACATCATAGGGTTCACAAATACGCAAGTACCCACTAGGGGTTTAGCTCTCCATGGAGCTAAGTACAATCAAAGAAATCGAATGTAAAAGCAATAAATCCATAAAGAAACCCCCTCGATAGTCGTGTCAATGGTCTTGTGCAAAGTCCTCTACTCGTAGTCCAAGGATTCCTTCGTCCGGTATAGGATACGCCTCGATCGAAGCTCCCCTACCAACCTTCTTCCTAATGGAATCACGATGTCGGAGCCGTAGAACCTCTCCAAAACCTTGGCCAATACCGCTTGAAACCCTAGCCGAAGCCCTCTCGCAAGTTGTGGAAAAGATGGAGAAAAGAATACCAAAATCGGGGCTGAATCGGCTTTAAATAGGGCTGGAATCGGGCAACTCCACGGGCGTGGATGGTACACGCGCCCGTGCGGAATTTCCACACAGGCGTGGATAATTTCCACACGCCCGTGTGGATTCTATGTTTCTCTGGTTTCTCGGCCGGCTGTGAACAGTGCTGCTACAATACTTGCTACAGTGTTGCTACATTGCTCTGCTACAGTCTTCGACCTGAATAACATCCCAATTCCATACTTTCATCGGGGTAACGCAAACGGGCACACATTCACATCGTAAATCACTTGCTTCTTCAATAATATATATGTTGGTGGAGCTCCTGTTCTTGTATGCATAAGACGAAATGCTCGAGTGTGACTACCTTTGTGCCCCTCCAAATGGATGTGCTCACTCGAATGCGAGGGGGTTGGCACACACTCTTGCATCTCACACCTGTCCTATGTCTTCACGTTTAAACTTTAGCAAGATCTCCTCCAAAATAAGTGCATTATGATCCACATTGGCCTATTTCCTTCATACTCGGCTTCACAGCCCTACCTGCGTAAAAGTAACATAAAAACACACATATTAATGTAAAAACCTGAGAAAAGTAATGCTCAACATAAGGAATGAATGCTTCGCATTCATATCGCACAAGCACTTATCAAATCACTTGGTTCTTCAATGATATATATGTTGGTGGAGCTCCTATTCTTGTATGCATAAGACGGAATGCTCGAGTGTGACTGCCTTTTTGCCCCTCCAAATGGATGTGCTCACTCGAATGCGAGGAGGTTGGCACACACTCTAGCATCTCACACCTGTCCTATGTCTTCGCATTTGAACTTTAGAAAGATCTCCTCCAAAATAAGTGCATTATGATCCACATTGGCCTATTTCCTTCATACTCGGCCTCACTACCCTACTGCGTAAAAGTAACATAAAAACACACATATTAATGTAAAAACCTGAGAAAAGTAATGCTCAACATAAGGAATGAATGCTTCGTATTCATATCGCAGATGCACTTATCAGTATGTTTATTTTGATCATGAGCATGTGCATTTGAGTCTTGGAACCAGTAGTATGTATAAAACTCTGTTACATGGTGTTGTATTTAAACAACTATTGAACTCCTCGTGTATCATCTTTGTTGCTTGATAAGTGCTTGTGCGATATGAATGCGAAGCGTTATTTCCTTATGTTAAGCATTACTTTTCTCAGGTTTTTACAATAATATGTGTGTTTTTATGTTACTTTTATGCAGGTTGGGTTGTGAAACCAATTATGAAGGAAAGAAGCCAATGTGGATCACAATGCACCGATTTTGGAGGAAACCTTGCTAAAGTTCAAACGCGAAGATATGAGTCGGCTGCGAGATGGTAGAGTGTGTGCCAACCTCCCCCGTATTTGAGTTAGCAGAACCATTTGGAGGGGCACAAGGGCAGTCACACTCAAGCATTCTGATTTATGCACATAGAACAAGATCTCCATCAACTTATGCAACATTGAAGAAGCAAAGCGATCCACGGCATAAACGTGTGCCCGTTTATGTTACCCCGATGAAAAGTAGATTCGGGAATATTTTTGGCAGAGTTACTGTTCACAGCCGCCTGAGAAAACAGGAATTCAGAGAATCCACACGGGCGTGTGGAAATTATACACGCTCGTGTGGAAATTCCACATTGGCATCTATAAAATACACAGGCCCGTGTGGTCGCCCGATTCCAGCCCTATTTAAGGCCGATTCAGCGCCGATTTCAGCATTCTTTTCTCCATCTTTTCCCCAACTTGAGAGAGGGTTTTGGCTAGGGTTTTCAGAGGTATTGGCTAAGGTTTTGGAGAGGTTCTACGGCTCCGACATCGTCATTCCTTAGGAAGAAAGTTGGTAGGGGAGCTTCCGTCGAGGCATATCCTAAACCAGACGAGGGAATCCTTGGATGATGAGTAGAGGGCTTTCCACAAGACCATCGACACGACTATCGAGGGGGTTTATTTATGGATTCATTGCTTTTACATTCTATTTCTTTGATTGTACTTAGCTCCATGGAGAGCTAAACCCCTAGTGGGTACTTGCGTATTTGTGAACCCTATGATGTATTTGTTTCATTGAATATCTTTATTATGCTTTGAATTAATTAATGTTTGTTGTAAGTTCCAACCTTGAATGCTTGATTGTATGAACATTTCCCCTAGAGTGACACTAGGGTTGAGAGTTCTTGTTGGTAACCTTGTGAGTGAGTGACACACCACGAGCGTTAGACAAAGCTAGGTTGTAGAGGGTTGAGAGGGTGAGTTGATAGGTTTAGGAGCGTCCCCTTTCCCATCTGACGTGATAGATTCTACCTCCGTTCCTCGAGTTTTTTCCAGCTATAATAGAGTGAATGGTCTAAGTGATGACCCTCCGCTGGGGCTTAGTTGCGCGTGCAACGGAGTGAAGCGTTGATGTGGTCTTAGTATCTAGGTATTAATCGTGGTTAGGGACCTTCCTCCTGGACCAAAGGGTTAGGTCTATAATTAGGAAGATATTTATCACTTGGAATCCCTAGAGCTCTTTGCACCTCTATTCGAGTGTGAGGTTGAGAGGTTATCTAATCTCTCCTCCGGGACATGTATAGAGTTAGGCATAGTTGACCTTAGATTTGGAACTATGTAATTAAGGATTTCCACGACTCACCATTGCATCGATTAGGAAGCATAATAGAGGGTTCTTGCACTTGAAACAATTATCCTAGGTGGAGCATTATCCGAGTACCCCATCTTTATCGATTGCCTTACCTCCTCCTTTACTCGTGCTCTATTACTTGTTGCTTTTACTTTTGAGAATTGAATCATTGTCACACTTATTACTATTGATCTTTCACATAGCTAAGAAGCAGATTAAGTGTTTTTATTCCCTACTCCCTCTGGATTCGCTACCTGCTTAGCCGGGATTATTACTTCGACAAACCCGTGCATTTGCGGGATATACGCAAGGGGACCCTATCAAGTTTTTGGCGCCGTTGCCGGGGAGTAGGCGTTTAGAGATACTTTGCACTTTGTTTTCTTAGCTATTTCACCATACATTCAAATTCATATCTTATTATTCTATCATTTTCTGACTTTTCCTTATTTCTTTTTGATTGTAGAAAATGATTAACATGTTTGAGTCATTTGACACTATCATGAGAATGGTCGAAAACGTGGAGCAGAAAGTTCAAACAGTTACATTGCACGACATACCGTGTTATTCTCATCATGAGTTGTATACAACTCAACAGCCACTAGAAGAATCAGTTGAAGAGTACATAGCCAGGATTCAAGGGCAAAACTGTTAATTAGATAATGTGATAAAGCAGTTTGAGAGATCCACGTCGGTGTCAGTGAGTGATCAGTTGGAGGAAAGTGTAGAAAGAATCCTTGCTCAGTTTAATTCTTCCTATCAAGACCAAAGGCAAGAACTCTTTTCAGTGGGAGTTGCTATTTCAAAAGAAGAACTATGTGGAATCGATACGTTGATATCCGCTGTGGAGTGTAAAGAAATAGATACCTAGGTGGAAGAAGAGGAGAATAATTGTGAGCATAAGGCAAATGATTTCGAGGAGATTGATAGATTGAAAGAGGGGCAACTTGCGCCCGATCAATTATTGGACCACCGAACTTGAGCTCAAAAACTCTTCCGAAAGACATTTGGAATAGGCATTCTTAATGGAGGACTCTAAACTCCCTGTGATTGTAGCTTCAAACTTGTCTGCGAAGCAGAAGGATAAGCTTGTTAGCATGTTGAAAAAGCACAAATCAGCTATTGCATGGAAGATCTCCGACATTAAGGTTATAAACCCATCATTCTGCACTCATAAGATGCTAATGGATGATGACTACAAATCTGTGATCCAACCTCAGCGAAGATTGAACCCGAATATGAAGGAGGTTGTCAAAGCGGAGGTAATAAAACTTTTGGATGCAGGAATCATCTACCCCATATCCGATAGCAAGTGGGTGAGCCTGACCCAAGTTGTCCCGAAAAAAGGAGGAATGACAGTAGTAAAGAATGAAAAGAATGAGTTAATCCCAACTAGGACAGTTACTGGTTGGCGAGTTTGCATTGACTATAGAAGACTAAATGACATCACTCGGAAAGATCATTTTCCTTTGCCATTTATTAACCAAATGTTGGAACGACTAGCGGGGCAACATTTCTAGTGTTTCCTTGATGGCATGTCAGGATATTTTCAAATGCCAATAGCCCCCAGAAGATCAGGAGAAAACCATATTTACTTGTCCTTATGGTACTTTTGCTTATAGAAGAATGCCTTTCGGGTTGTGTAACGGCCCTGCAACATTCCAGTGCTGCTTGACGGCCATTTTTGATGACTTTCTCGAAGATATTATGGAAGTTTTCATGGATGATTTTTCAGTGTTCGAGGACTCTTTCGTTGTTTGCTTAAATAATTTGGAAAGAGTATTAGTGAGATGTGAAGAGACGAATCTCATCCTCAACAGGGAAAAGTGTCACTTTATGGTGGAAGAAGGCATTGTCCTTGGACATAAGATTTTCCTGGCAGGTATGGAGGTGGATAAGACGAAGATTGAGGTAATTGAAAAGCTTCCTCCACCTACAAATGTGAAAGGTATCCGCAGTTTCTTGGGTCATGCAGGTTTCTACAGAAGGTTCATTAAGGACTTTTCGAAGATCTCCCAACTGTTGACCAAACTCTTGGAGAAGGATACTCCTTTTGATTTCGGAAACAACTGTCTGAATGCATTTAATGTGCTGAAAGAAAAGTTAGTGCAAGAAACAATCCTAATAACACCGAAGTGGGATGAGCCGTTCGAAGTAATGTGTGATGCTAGTGATTATGCAGTGGGAGCGGTCTTGGGTCAGAGGAGAAATAAGCAATTTCAACCGATCTATTATGCTAGCAAGACTCTCACAAGTGCACAAGAAAATTACACCACTACTGAAAAGGAATTATTAGCTGTAGTGTTTGCTTTTGATAAATTCAGACCATATCTCATCCTATCTAATGTCACAGTGTTCACATATCATTCTGCACTCCGTTATCTCATGAACAAGGCAGATACGAAGCCGAGATTGATTCCGTGGATATTGTTGTTGCAAGAATTTGATATGGAAATAAAAGATAAGAAGGGGACAGAGAATGTGGTTGTAGATCATCTGTCGAGATTAGAAGATTGTGAGGGGCAAGAACCGACAAGCAAGAAAATTAATGATTTCATCCCTGAAGAGCATCTGTATGCGGTATAGAATTCAGAATCAAGAGATACTCCATGGTTCGCAGATTTTGTGAATTATCTGTCAGGAAGGGTATTGAAGCAGGGTTTAAGCTTTGAACATAAGAAGAAATTTTTCAGTGACCTTAAGAATTTTTTTTGATAAGATCCTTACCTGTTCCGTATTTGTCCAGATCAGGTGGTGCGAAGGTGTGTTTCTAGGGAAGAAGGTTGGAATATCATTGCGCATTGTCATTCAGGCCCAGTGGGGGGGGCATTATGCATCAAGTCGAACTGCAGAGAAGGTTTTAGCCGCTGGGTTCTATTGGTCGACCTTATTCCGAGATGTTCATCAATTCGTTTTACGATGTGATAGTTATCAACGGGCTGGAAACTTATCACGAAGGGCGAGATGCCACAAAATCATATGCAATTTTGAGAGGTGTTTGATGTATGGGGAATTGATTTCATGGGACCATTTCCAAAATCCAATGGCAATCAATACATTCTGGTAGCGGTTGATTATGTTTCCAAGTGGGTGGAAGCCCAGGCTCTTCTAACTAATGATGCAAGAACTGTGGTAAAGTTTTTGAAGAAGTTATTTACTCGATTTGGAACTCCAAGAATTATCATTAGCAATCGGGGAACTCATTTTTGTAACACACAATTGGCTAAAGTATTAAAGTGTTATGGAGTTCATCATCGTCTTGCTACTCCTTACCATCTGCAAATGAGATTGGTCCAAATCTTAACCAAATCACTGGAACAAGGGAAACGAGATTGGTCTGAAAGGTTAGATGACACACTTTGGGCTCATAGAACAGCATACAAAACCCCAATAGGGACCACTCCCTATAATTTAGTGTATGGAAAATCTTGACATTTACCGGTGGAATTAGAGCACAAAGCATATTGGGCAATTAAAGTGATGAATTTTGACTTGCGTAAATCTGGAGAGCAACGAATATTACATCTCAACGAGTTAGAAGAATAGAGGATGAAGGCATATGAGAACGCAAGGATATATAAGGAAAGAACTCGGAAGTGGCATGACAAGCATATTAAGACTCCAAAGAACTTCAAAGCAGGCGATCAGGTGTTATTATTCAACTCTCATCTACGTTTATTCCCGGGGAAACTCAAATCAAGGTGGTCGGGTCCGTATACCATAACCACAGTTTCACCTCATGGAGCCATTGAAAATTAACCATCCGGAGAAGGGGCACATTCAAGGTGAATGGACATAGGTTGAAACCATGCTATGGCGGAGAGATTTGTAGTGACAATAGAGAAGTATTTTTCCTCCAAGAACCCCAGTGAGGTAAGGCAAGGTACGTCAAGCTTAGTGACGTTAAACAAGCGCTTCTTAGGAGGCAACCCAAGTGTTTACTATTTCTTATCTTCTAGTTTAGTTTATTTTCATGAATAACTTGTTAAGTGTTGGTGTCTTGATGTTTAGATGCTTTTACTAAGATCTTCTTGCGAGCTTTGTGTATTCATCGTGTGTTTTCATGGGGAACTGTCGAAGTTGTGTTGTTTGAGCTTAATTCCATGTTTTTCACTGGTAAAACTTACATAATAGGGCAGGCTCTGAGTGTGTAAACATGTTAAGAAACTTTCTGCAGAGCCTGCAGGTTTTTCTAAGGCATCCAGCGAAAACACATTGGCGCGTGGAATTTCCGCACGCCTGTGGATTTGTATTGCGAGCTCATATGGAGAAGGCACAGGGGCCTGCGGCTGTCCCTGTGAACGACCATACGAAAATCGCACGCCCGTGGGTAATTCCCGCACGGGCGTGTGATTTCCTGTAGAGTTTGTTAAATTATCCCAAGAGCGCACAGGGGCGTGAACTCGCACCTGTTGTCGACCTTGTGAAAACCGCACGGGCATGGGTAATTTCCTCACGCCCATGTGAATCTCTGCAGAGGAGCTCTCGCCATCTCGAGAAGACACAGGGGCGTGTGGGTGCCCCTGTGAGCTGGACCTGTGCATACCCACGGCCGTGTGGAAATTCCGCACGGGCGTGTAGAACACTTACCGATTTTTTCTCGGATATCTAGCGAAGCCACAGGGGCGTGCGTTTGCCCCTGTGAGATCTTCATTTTGAGGGCGCACGGGCGTGGGTGATTCCCGCAAGCCAGTGTGGATCTCCAGGAATTAAAAGACTGTCTGCTCTCCTAATACATTGGTCACACCTTGTTCTTAAGCTAACCTTAAGCTACCCAAAGAACATTTTCCGACATTCTCCTGTCCGCCTATTGTTGTCTTTGAATCGATTGATTGTGCATTGCGCGGATTGTAGGGGTGTTTAGCTTCAACTCGTCGGTAAGCCTTTGTTTCCTCTCGTCACCGATTTCCTTTGAGTCTAGTTGATTACTTGCTATTAAAATGGATAATGCACATCGATTTCTTACTAAAATGGTTATGATTTGTTTTTGAGAAGATCTGGAAGTGAGATAGGGGTGTAGTTGGAAGAATAGCTACAAGGGCCGTGCGTTTTCCATGCACCGTGAAAGTACACGGGCGTGTGGAATTTCCGCACAGCCATGTGTTGTTATTTTCCTGCAGTCTCTATGAAAGTTATTGATTTTCTTTTTTCTAATACATGCAGGTATGGCCACCAAATCGAAGAAGGCAGTTGCTAAATGTCCTAGAGGGCCTGCCCCTGAGCCAGAAGTCATGGAATTCACACTTCCTGCGCATCGAGCTCGGTTTGAGCGGTTAGTGAAGCTTATGTTTGGTCAAACGCGAATCCCGGATGTTAGGTCACTCAGGAAGGTATAACTAGCAGATGACATGGATGATGAGGTCGAGAAACTATTATTGGTCGGTAGTTGGCAGAAGTTATTGAATATTCATGACCCCGCCATCCGCTCACTCACTTTAGAGGTGCTTGCTTCATTTGAGTTAGATCGCTCTTATGCTCATTTTGTTAGTGTTGGCTCTATTCAGTTCAGAGCTTTTGGGCAATATCATAGTATGAGCATCACACAGTTCTCCACTAGACTTGGTCTATATGATGAGGAGTATACTGAAACTGAGGAGTATGAGAGTCTTCCAATTGACATGTCGGGTTTATCTCCCAAGGAGGCGTATAAAATACTATGTGGTAAGGGGTGATATGAACCAGGAGTGTCTAAGGCCTTATGTTTATCTCGACCTAGTTACAGATATCTTCACGCCATCATTAGCAAGTCAGTGAATGGTCGCAGTGATAGCACGGGAGTCATAAACAAGCAAGAACATCTGTACTTATACTCCATGGTTCGGAACGAGCCGGTGCATCTGGGGCACATTTTAGCAGAGTATTTGAAGCATCAAGGACAATATCCCAGACTAGGTGTTATTTTCTCGGGTCCATACATTACTAGACTCATTTTGGCGATAGGTCCACGAGACAGAATCAGCGGAGCTGAGAAGACGATAATACCAGCACCACTCGGGTTAGAGACAATGAGGCTCATGGGATTGGTCAATAAATATCCAAATGGTGTTTATGTGCTGAATATACCATTTGAGGATATAGGTGACGAGCCTCAGTCAGTACCAATGGAGACTGAGGTACCTCCAGCGGCGGAGAACGTACCCCCTGTACGTTTGTTTACACCAACTCGAGCCCATGATCGCTTTGAGAGGCTCGAGAATTCATTAGGAGTGGTGCGGACAGAGGTCTCCGAGATTAGGGCCACCCAGGCCACTCAGTACATAGAGTTCATGGCCCGTTTCGACGTATTACAGCAGATCTTAGAGCAAAACATCGCCTCCTCATTTGTCTTGCGTCCGAGGACTCCTCAGGCTCCCTCGGCACCTCCAGCATCTCCATCACCTATTCTAGCACCACAGGATCCACCATGTGCTTCTCCACCACCAGTAGCAGCAGAGGAGCCGACAGAGCATGACACCGACATTTGATTTTATTTTTCTGCATTTTCTTTATTTTGCATTTTATTTTAGACTTGTATTCTCAGAAAAGCTTTCCTTCTTAGTTTATTCGCATGTTGATTCTCGAGTTGTATTCATTGCTTTATCTTTTATATACTCGGGTTGATTTTATTTTTATTGAGCTTCACTAAACCCCCACGTGTATGCGTGCAGATGGTCTTGTCATCTTGGGAATTGAGACTTTGTCATGGGCACCGCCAAGGTTCTTCGACACTTGACCGTGTGAGCTTCACAACCCGTTAGAACATTACTCCCAAGGAATTAGCTCCATTAAACGTGACACTAGGAGTCAGGGGAGTATTGTCTTGATTGCTTCTCCCATATATATTCTTCAGTGATATACATTATGAGTGAGCTTGCATGTGTACATTGGGGACAATGTACAACTTAAGTGTGGGGGAGTTTCATAGTGCACACATCCTTTTTTTATTGTTCTTGATTGATATACATGCTCACATAGCTAATGGCGGTTCACCTTAGTTGCAATGATTTCATTCTTGAGTTTAGGAGAATTTTTAACATTGAATATCTTCATGCTCTAGTTTTATTTGAATTTTTAGGAATTTTTGCCCGAATTAAACTCAGTGCACTACTCACTCTTTAAACTCTATTGGAAACTCATGTTCGATGTTAAAGGGACTAGTTATAGTTGTTTCTTGTGTTAAATTCTGAAAAGAAAAATGAATGATGAAAAGAAGGAACAAAATAGTTTTCTTGTTTGTTTTGCATTTTGGGTGAAAAGAGCTACCACCTATGTAGTATGAAGCTACTCTCATAAGTCGGATACTAGTTATGCCCTAATGAGAAAAAGAGCTATCTCATAGGATGAGTGAAAGCTACCACTCCGATAGAAAGAGCTACCACCTAGAAAGTGTGAAAGCCACCTTAGCGGCCGCTTGGGAAAGGGCTACCTTAGAGAATGTGTGAAGCTACTACCATCATTAAAATTTTTGTTACTTTCTAGTTGTAGATAAATAAGTCCCTTATACTTAGAGCTTTGAGGAGTATACCTTGGGTTGACTTGAGTGAGTCCACACACTTTCACGATTTTGGGTTTGTTGTCCTTTTTTATTCAAGTTTTTAACTAGAGCTTCGATCTTTCATATTTAGTGTTGAAATTTCCCTTACTTGTAGAATGCTCTCTTTGTATACTTTGGTGAACCTAAGGCCAAGCACTTTCAATATTTTCTTCATTGATGTACAGAATGTTTAATTTTTTCTTGAGGACAAGCAAAAGCTTATGTGTGGGGGAGTTTGATAAGTGCTTGTGCGATATGAATGCGAAGCGTTCTTTCCTTATGTTGAGCATTACTTTTCTCGGGTTTTTACACTAATATGTGTGTTTTTATGTTACTTTTATGCAGGTTGGGTTGTGAAACCAATTATGAAGGAAAGAAGCCAATGTGGATCACAATGCACTGATTTTGGAGGAAATCTTGCTAAAGTTCAAACGCGAAGATATGAGTCGGCTGCGAGATGCTAGAGTGTGTGCCAACCTCCCCCGTATTTGAGTTAGCACAACCATTTGGAGGGGCACAAGGGCAGTCACACTCAAGCATTCTGACTTATGCACATAGAACAAGATCTCCATCAACTTATGCAACATTGAAGAAGCAAAGCGATCCACGGCATAAACGTGTGCCCGTTTATGTTACCCCGATGAAAAGTGGATTCGGGAGTACTTTTGGCAGAGTTACTGTTCACAACCGGCCGAGAAAACAGGAATTCAGAGAATCCACACGGGCGTGTGGAAATTATACACGCCCGTGTGGAAATTCCACATTGGCGTCTATAAAATCCACAGGCCTGTGTGGTCGCCCGATTCCAGCCCTATTTTAAGCCGATTCAGCCCTGATTTCAACATTCTTTTCTCCATCTTTTCTCGAACTTTAGAGAGGGTTTTGGCTAGGGTTTTGAGAGGTATTGGCTAAGGTTTTAGAGAGTTTCTATGGTTCCGACATCGTCATTCCTTAGGAAGAAAGTTGGTAGGGAAACTTCCGTCGAGGCGTATGCTATACCGGATGAGGGAATCCTTGGACTATGAGTAGAGGACTTTCCACAAGACCATTGACATGACTATCGAGGGAGTTTCTTTATAGATTTATTGCTTTTACATTCTATTTCTTTGATTGTACTTAGCTCCATGGAGAGCTAAACCCCTAGTGGGTACTTGGGTATTTGTGAACCCTATGATGTATTTGTTTCATTAAATCTCTTTATTATGCTTTCAATTAATTGATGTTTGTTGTGAGTTCGAACCATGAATGCTTGATTGTATGAACATTTCCCCTAGAGTGACACTAGGGTTGAGAGTTCTTGTTGGTAACCTTGTTAGTGAGTGACACACCACGAGTGTTAGACAAAGCTAGGTTGGAGAGGGTTGAGAGGGTGAGTCTAGAGGTACAGGAGCGTCTCCTTTCCCCTCCGACGTGATAGATTCTACCTCCATTCCTCGAGTTCTTTGCGACCATAATAGAGTGAATGGTCTAAGGGATGACTCTCCGCTGGGGCTTAGTTGCGCGTGCAACGGAGTGAGGCGTTGATGTTGTCTTAGTATCTAGGGATTAATCGTGGTTAGGGACCTTCCACCTGGACCAAATTGTTAGGTCTATAATTAGGAAGAGATTTATCACTTGGAATCCCTAGAGCTCTTTTCAACTCTATTCGAGTGCGAGGTTGGGAGGTTATCTAATCTCTCCTCCGGGACATGTATAGAGTTAGGCATAGTTAACCTTAGATTTGGGACTATGTAATTAAGGATTTCTACGACTCACCATTGCATCGATTAGGAAGCATAATAGAGGGTTCTTGGACTTGAAACAATTATCCTAGGCGGAGCATTATCCGAGTACCCCATCTTTATCGATTGCCTTATCTCCTCCTTTACTCATACTCTCTTACTTGTTGCTTTTACTTTTGAGAATTGAATCATTGTCACACTTATCACTATTGATCTTTCACATAGCCAAGAAGCAGATTAAGTGTTTTTATTCCCTACTTCCTGTGGATTCGATACCCGCTCATCCGGGATTATTACTTCGACAAACCCGTGCACTTGCGGGATATATGCAAGGGGACCTTGTCATTGCTATTGTTAGTGTTGCTTCCCTGTGCATTTGTGAACCTCTCTATTTTTTCTTACTCTTATTGTTGTTGTCGTAGATGTTGCTACTTTCACTATATATCATTGTATTTCTATACCTTGTATCAATGTAGATAACATTATTTCCAAGTTGTTGTTTGGCCTTGCGAAGTCCCAAGGATTGAGTGGTGGGGTGTCCCACCTTGAGATTGTCATGATAGTTGTCACATCCCGTTGGCCTGCGGGTTGGGCGTGATAGTAACTCCACTTCTCCAACATCTCTTACTCAACCTTGATCTCCTTAGCTCATGTGGTGATGGGTGATCATCATCCTTTTGAGTGCTCCCTCACTAGGGAAGAAGTCTCCCGAACAAAAAATGTCTCAAAACCTTAAATATGGGAGATAAAAAGGATTTTTTGAGTTTAACATGGTCTAAGCATGGTCGTGCTTAGACTATGCTAATATTGGAACTTCTGAGCAAAAAGGGCTAAGTAATGAGTTAGATTTATATCATGTCTTCTTATCCTCAATTTGTGCTTTTGCTTGACTTTTGGCACATATTTGTATACGTTCGGTGCTATTCTGGGTATATTTGTTAATAATGGAGGAATTAAGGAGTTAGAAGCAATTAGGAGTGTATCTGGTTACCAATCAAGTGAAAATTTAATAAATGTCTAAGTGTTCAAGCTTAGCACGGGTAGAGCACAGTCACGCTCTGTCCTCCTGAATATCCCAGTCTCATGCTGATCAAGTGAAAAAGCCTCAAGGGAGTGTTACTAGGGCGAACACGGTGGAAGCACGATTGTGTTTCTCCCCTGGAAATCCCAGGCTAGAGTTGTTTTATATTCATCTGAGGAAGCACGCGCCGGAGGCTCCAAGCCCAATCATGTTCAAACAAACAAGCTCAAGCATGACCGCTCTTCCTCCCACCCAAAATTCCATGCGAACACTTGGCCGATTCACTCAAAACCATTCCATGGAAACAAAGTTTAAGCACGATCCTGCTTAGGCCATGTCAAGCTTTAAGACAGCCTTTTTTAACTCCAATTTCTAGGGTTTGTGATAACTCTCATTGCATGTGACTCGCAATTCCATGGGTTTGTCAAAGTAATAAATCCCAGGTGAGTGGGTTATCGCATCCATAGAGAGTAGTGAATAGAAATACAACGATTGCTAGTTAACTAAGTGAAGATAAAACAATAATATTGTGGATAAAATCAATGTGAATAAGACTATAGAAAAAAAGAAAGAGAAGTACAATAAAATGAGAGGAAAGGTAATCGATAAAAAGTGGGGCACTGATAAGTGCTTGTGTGATATGAATGCGAAGCATTCTTTCCTTATGTTGAGCATTACTTTTCTCAGGTTTTTACATTAATATGTGTGTTTTTATGTTACTTTTATGCAGGTATGGTTGTGAGGCTGAGTATGAAGGAAATAGGCCAATGTTGATCATAATGCACCTATTTTGGAGGAGATCTTGCTAAGGTTCAAACGCGAAGACATAGGACAGGTGTGAGATACTAGAGTGTGTGCCAACCTCCTCGCATTCGAATGAGCACATCCATTTGGAGGGGCACAAAGGCAGTCACACTCGAGCATTCCGTCTTATGCATATAAGAACAAGAGCTCTACTAACATATATATCATTGAAGAAGCAAGTGATTCACGACGTGAACATGTGCCCGTTTCCGTTACCCCAATGAAAGTATGGAATTGGAATGTTATTCAGGTCGAAGACTGTAGCAATACCGTAGTAACTACTATAGCAGCACTGTTCACAGCCGGCCGAGAAATCAGAGAAATAGAGAATCCACACGGTCGTGTGGAAATTATCCACGCCCGTGTGGAAATTCCGCACGGGTGCGTGTAGCGTTCATGCCCGTGGAGTTACCCGATTCCAGCCCTATTTAAGGCCGATTCAGCCACGATTTTGGTTTTCTTTTCTCCATCTTTTCCCCAACTTGAGAGAGGGCTTCGGCTAGGGTTTTGAGGGGTATTGGCCAAGGTTTTGAAGAGGTTCTACGGCTCCGACATCATCATTCCTGAGGAAGAAGGTTGGTAGGGGAGCTTCCGTCGAGGCGTATCCTATACTGGATGAGGGAATCCTTGGACGACGAGTAGAGGACTCTCCGCAAGACCATCGACACGACCATCGAGGGGGTTTCTTTATGGATTCATTGCTTTTACATTCGATTTCTTTGATTGTACTTAGCTCCATGGAGAGCTAAACCCCTAGTGGGTACTTGGGTGATTGTGAACCCTAGGATGTATTCATTTCATTGAACTTCATTATTATGCTTTCAATAAATTGATGTTTATTGTGAGTTCCAACCTTAAATGCTTGATTGTATGAACATTTCCCCTAGAGTGACACTAGGGTTGAGAGGGTTGAGAGGGTGAGTCGAGAGGCACAGGAGCGTCCCCTTTACCCTCCGATGTGATAGATTCTACCTCCGTTCCTTGAGTTCTTTGCGGCCATAATAGAGTGAATGGTCTAAGGGATGAACCTCCGCTGGGGCCTAGTTGCGTGTGCAATGGAGTAAAGCGTTGAGGGGATCTTAGTATCTAGGGCTTAATTGTGGCTAGGGACCTGCCGCCAAGACCAAAGGGTTAGGTCTATAATTAGGAAGTGATTTATCACTTGGAATCCCTAGAGCTCATTGTAACTTTATTCGAGTGCGAGGTTGGGAGGTTATTTAATCTTTCCTCTGGGACATGAATAGAGTTAGGCATAGTTGACCTTAGATTTGGGACTATATATGTAAGGATTTCCACGACTCACCATTGCATTGATTAGGAAGCATAATAAAGAGTTCTTGCACTTGAAACGATTTTCCTAGGTGAAGCATCATCCGAGTACCCCATCTTTATCGATTGCCTTGCCTCCTCCTTACTTTTGCTCTCTTACTTGTTGCTTTTAATTGTTGAGAATTGAATCATTATCACACTTATCATTGTTGAT
Organism: Dioscorea cayenensis subsp. rotundata; assembly: GCF_009730915.1. Classification (NCBI taxonomy): domain Eukaryota; kingdom Viridiplantae; phylum Streptophyta; class Magnoliopsida; order Dioscoreales; family Dioscoreaceae; genus Dioscorea; species Dioscorea cayenensis. Next base: position 12,644,551 of record NC_052474.1, read on the forward strand.
ACTTCACATAGCTAAGAATCGAATTAAGTGTCTTTACTCCCTACTCCCTGTGGATTCAACCCCGCTCACCCGGGATTATTACTTCGACAAACCCGTGCACTTGCGGGATATACGCATGGGGACCTTGTCAAGTTTTTGGCGCCGTCCTAGTTTTTAATTTAGTGTTTGCATGAATAAGAGCTTGAGTGTTGGTGTTTTGATTCTTATAGGCCATTGCTATGCTTTTCTTGTGGACCGTTGGTGTTATCTTGTGCTTTCATGTGTTTTGGTGAAGTTTTGGTCGTTTGAGCTATTTCACATGTTTTTCACTGGTAAAACTTACATATTAGGACAGGCTCTGAGTGTGTAAATATGTTAAAAAAATTTTCTGAAGAGCCTACAGAATTTTCTAAGGCATCCAGAAAAAACACACGGGCATTTGGAATTTCCCCACGCCCGTGGATTTGCACTGCGAGCTCATCTAGAGAAGGCACAGGGGTGTGCGGCTGCCCCTGTGAACGACCATGCGACTGTCACACGCCCATGGGTAATTTCCGTACGGGCGTGTGAATTCCTGCAGAGTTGGGCGGTTTATCCCGAGAGCACACAGTGTCGTGGACTCGCCCCTATAGGCGACCTTGTGAACCACACACGGGCGTGGGTAATTTTCGCACGCCCGTGCGTATCTCTGCAGAGGATATCTCCATCCCGAAAAGACACAGGGGCGTGTGTTTGCCCCTGGGCTTGTGAATATCCACGCCCGTGCGGAATTTTCGCATGGGCGTGGGTCTTAGAGAATTTTCTCAGTTGCATGGAGATTCCACAGCGGCGTGCGTCTGCCCCTGTGGGTCGGGAACACGGGCGTGGGTAATTTCTACACGCCCGTGTGGATTTACAGATATGCTAGAACCGCAGGTTTTCTTTAAAATCTTTTCGGGTTTCTTCATCTTTTCACCCTCATACATTTTGAGAACATATCCTTGCTCTCTCTTGACCTCTCACCGTCGTTTTAGAGGGTTGTTAATTGTGTTTTCCGGCCGATTTCTAGTCTTTCATTACCATTTTGTCGGTAAGCTTCTTTTTCTCTTTTCTTTGCCAATCTTCATTTATTTTGCAGCACCAGCGTCATCTTCACCAGCAACGGAAATAGATGTACTAGCTATTGACACCGACACTTAAGGCGTCTTTACCTTCTTTGTTCTTATTTTTCGCATTTTATTTTCTGCATTTTATTTTGGATTTGTATACTCAGAAAGGATTTTCCTTCTGAGTTTATTTTCATTTTGTTGTCTCGAGTTGTATTCATTGCTTTATCTTTTGTATACTCGAGTTGTTTTTATTTTATTGAGCTTCACCCGACCCCCCTCGTGTATGCGTGCAGATGGTCTTGTCTTCTTGGGAATTGAGACTTTGTCATGGGCACGGCCAAGGTGCTTCGGCACTTTCCCGTGTGAGCTTCACAACCCGTCAGAACACTACTCCCATGGAATTAGCTTCATCAAACGCAACACTAGGAGTCGGGGAGTATTGTTTTTGATTGCTTCTCCCATATCTATTTTTTGAATGATATATTTTGAGTGAGCTTGCATGAGTACATTGAGGACAATGTACAACTTAAGTGTGTGTGGGGGGGTGGGGGAGTTTCATAATGCACACATCTTTTCTATTGTTCTTGATTGATATATGCTCACTTAGCCAATGGCGGTTCACCTTAGTTGCAATGATTGTATTCTTAAGTCTAGGAGAATTGTTAACAGTGAATGTTTTGATGCTCTAGTTCTTGCTTGAATTTTTTTAGGAATTTTTTTGCCCGATTTACACTTAGTGCACTACTCACTCTTTGAACTCTATTGGAAACTCATGTTTGATGTTAAAGGGACTAGTTAGGTTTACTTCTTTTGCTAAATTTTTGAAACTGGAAAAATTAAAAGAAGGAAAAAAAAAGTTTTATTGTTTATTTGTGTTTGTTGGGTGGAAAGAGCTACCACCTATGAAGTATGAAGCTACTCTCACAAGTCGGATACTAGTTATGCCCTAACGAGAGAAAGATCTATCTCATAGGATGAGTGAAAGCTACCACTCGGGTAGAAAGAGCTACCACCTCGAAAGTGTGATTGCCACCTTAGCGGCCGCTTTGGAAAGGGCTACCTTAGAGGATGTGTGAAGCTACTACCATCTTTTAAAATTTTTTTCACTTTTGTAGATAAATAAGTCCCTTGTACTTAGAACTTTGAGGAGTATAACTTGGGTTGTTTTGAGAGAGTTCACACACTTACACGAAATTCGGGTTTGTTGTCCTTTTTTATTCAAGTTTTTAGCTAGAGCACTGATTTGTCATATTTAGTGTTGAAATTTTCCTTACTTGTAGAATGCTATCTTTCTATACTTTGGTGAACCTAAGTCCAAGCACTTTCAATATTTTCTTCATTGATGCACAGAAAGTTTAATTTTTGCTGGAGGACAAGCAAAAGCTTAAGTGTGGCGGAGTTTGATAAGTGCTTGTGTGATATGAATGCGAAGAATTCTTTCCGTATGTTGAGCATTACTTTTCTCAGGTTTTTATATTAATATGTGTGTTTTTATGTTACTTTTATGCAGGTATGGTTGTGAGGCTGAGTAAGAAGGAAATAGGCCAATGTGGATCATAATGCACCTATTTTGGAGGAGATATTGCTAAGGTTCAAACACAAAGACATAGGACAGGTGTGAGATGCTAGAGTGTGTGCCAACCTCCTCGCATTCGAGTGACCACATCCATTTGGAGGGGCACAAAGGCAGTCACACTCGAGCATTCCGTTTTATGCATATAAGAACAAGAGCTTCACCAACATATATATCATTGAAGAAGCAAGTGATTCACGACGTGAACGTGTGCCCGTTTGCGTTACCCCAATGAAAGTATGGAATTGGGATGTTATTCAGGTCGAATGCTATAGCAATACCGTAGTAACTACTGTAGCAGCACTGTTCACAGTTGGCCGAAAAATCAGAGAAACAGAGAATCCACACAGGCGTGTGGAAATTATCCACGCCAGTGTGGAAATTCCGCACGGGCGCGTGTAGCGTCCACGCCAGTGAAGTTGTCCGATTCCAGCCCTATTTAAAGCCGATTCAGCCCCGATTTTGGTATTCTTTTCTCCATCTTTTCCCCAACTTGCGAGAGGGCTTCGGCTAGGGTTTCAAGGGGTATTGGCCAAGGTTTTGGAGAGGTTCTACGGCTCTGACATTGTGATTCCATTAAGAAGAAGGTTGGTAGGGGAGCTTCGATCGAGGCGCATCCTATACTGGACGAAGGAATCCTTGTACGACGATTAGAGGACTTTCCACAAGACCATCGACACGACCATCGAGGTGGTTTCTTTATGGATTCATTGCTTTTACATTCGATTTCTTTGATTGTACTTAGCTCCATGGAGAGCTAAACCGCTAGTGGGTACTTCGGTGATTGTGAACCCTAGGATGTATTCATTTCATTGAGCTTATTTATTATGCTTTCAATAAATTGATGTTTATTGTGAGTTCCAACCTTGAATGCTTGATTGTATGAACATTTCCCCTAGAGTGACACTAGGGTTGAGAGTTTTTGTTGGTAACCTTGTTAGTGAGTGACACACCACGAGCGTTAGACAAAGCTAGGTTGGAAAAGGTTGAGAGGGTGAGTCAAGAGGTACAGGAGCGTCACCTTTCCCCTCCGACGTGATAGATTCTACCTCCATTCCTTGAGTTCTTTGCGGCCATAATAGAGTGAATGGTCTAAGGGATGAACCTCCGCTGGGGCCTAGTTGCGCGTGCAATGGAGTGAAGTGTTGAGGGGATCTTAGTATCTATGGCTTAATTGTGGCTAGGGACCTTCCGCCTGGACCAAAGGGTTAGGTCTATAATTAGGAAGAGATTTATCATTTGGAATCCCTAGAGCTCATTGCAGTCACACTCAAGAATTCCGACTTATGCACAACCATCAATTTATCCGTCATTGAAGAAGCAAAGCGATCCACGGCCGGCCCGAAAATGACAGTTTCAGACAATCCACACGGGTGTGTGGAAATTACCCACCCCCGTGTGGAAATCCCGCACGGGCACGTGAAGCATCCACGCCCGTGTAGTCGCCCGATTCCAGCCCTATTAAAAGCCGAATCATCCCCGATTTTTATATTCTTTTCTCCATCATTTCCCCAATTTGAGAGAGGGCTTTGGCTAGGGTTTCGAGGGGTATTTGCCAAGGTTTTGGAGAGGTTCTATGGCTCCGACATCATCATTCCTTAGGAAGAAGGTTGGCAGGGGAGCTTCCGTCGACGCGTATCCTATACCGGACGAGGGAATCCTTGGACGACGAGTAGAGGACTTTCCACAAGACCATCGACATGACTATCGAGGGAGTTTCTATATGGATTCATTGCATTTACATTCTATTTCTTTGATTGTACTTAGCTCCATGGAGAGCTAAACCCCTAGTGGGTACTCGGATATTGTGAACCCTAGGATGTATTTGTTTCTTTGAACCTCTTTATTATGCTTTCAATAAATTGATGTCTATTGTGAGTTCCAACCTTGAATGCTTGATTGTATGAACATTTCCCCTAGAGTGACACTAGGGTTGAGAGTTCTGTTTGGTAACCTTGTGAGTGAGTGACACACCACGAGTGTTTGACAAAGCTAGGTTAGAGAGGGTTAAGAGGGCGAGTCGAGAGGTACAGGAGCGTCCCCTTTCCCCTCCGGCGTGATAGATTCCACCTCCGTTCCTCGAGTTCTTTGCAACCATAATAGGGTGAATGGTCTAAGGGATGAACTTCCGCTTGGGCTTAGTTGCGCGTGCAACGGAGTGAAGCATTGAGGTGATCTTAGTATCAAGAGCTTAATTGTGGTTAGGGACCTTCCACCTGGACCAAAGGGTTAGATCTATAATTAGGAAGAGATTTATCACTTGGAATCCCTAGAGCTCATTGTAACTCTATGCGAGTGCGAGGTGTTGAGATTGTTCGATTTCTCCTCCGGGACATGTATAGAGTTAGGCATAGTTGACCTTAGATTTGGGACTATGTAATTAAGGATTTCCACGACTAACCATTGCATTGATTAGGAAGCATAATAGAGGGTTCTTGCACTTGAAATAATTATCCTAGGCGGAGCATTATCCGGGTACCCCATCTTTATCGATTGCCTTACCCCCCTTCTTTACTTTTGCTCTCTTACTTGTTGCTTTTACTGTTGAGAAGTGAATCATTATCACACTTATCATCATTGATCTTTTACATAGATAAGAATCGAATTAGGTATTTTTATTCCCTACTCCCTGTGGATTCGATACCCGCTCACCCGGGATTATTACTTCGACAAACCCGTGCACTTGCGAGATATACGCAAGGGGACCTTGTCAGTCTCCTAACTGATGCTTAATGAGTCGTGGAAATGTTAAAGTACACGGTCCCAAACCTAAGGTCAATCGTGACTAACTCTACACTATACCATTGAGGAGAAATCGCTCACTCTCAACACCTCACACTGTGTATAGTTGCAAGAAGCTCTAGGCATTCCAAGTGATAAACCCTATTCCTATGTGTAGATCTAACCCTTTGGTCCAGGCAAAAGACCCTAGTCACAATTAAGCACCAGATACTATGGATTACTTCAACACTTCACTCTATTGTTCATGCAACTAAGCTCCAGCAGAGTTCCTTCCTTAGCACTTCACTCTATTAAGACCGCAAAGAACTCTAGGAACATGAAGTTAGATAAATCACACCGGAGGGTAAAAGGGACGCTCCGCTACCTCTCGACTCACCATCTCAACTCTGTCCAATCTAGCAATGTCTAACCCTCATGGTGTGTCCCTCATCCACAAAGGCTACCAAGATGGACTCTCAACCTTAGTGTCGCTCTAAGGGAGAAATCATTCAACAAGCATTCAAGATTGGAACTCAATTAAAGACATCAACTAAGGTGATCGCTTTCCCGCAAGTGTATGGGATCGCCAAGTAATACCTCGTGCAAAGACACGAGGATCGTATTCCACGGGGCTAAGGATCTCCTATTACTCCTTCTCGAGCTATTATCTAGCCTAAGATCTTAAGTGATGGATTTACTCTACTAAATACAAATAAAACTAAACACAAGATTTGCTAGCAAATTAGAGAGGACAAGCAATAAGCAAGCAAGAGAATCAATGAAGTGCAAAGGCCTATGGATGTGGATCCCCTTGAGGGGTTATCATGCAACATGGATGATGATTTAAAGATGCAAGGGTAAATTGGACCATGAGATTCCAAGATTAGAACAACCCCAATTTCTCGGCGATTGAACCCTAATCCCATACGAACATAGATAGGAATTTCTTCCAAATCTACATTCCTACGATTGCATTAAGTACAAGGAAATCTCGCTTAGGAATAAACCTACTCTTCTTCGGATTAAACCTACATGGAGGGCTACCAAACACCCAATTTCTCAGGTGATGATACAAGTATCCCCTTCTAATCCATTCATGACCTAATACATGCGAGCAAGTCACATCTACATGCATCATTCATAAAAAGAGCTACGGATTTCTCCTTGGTGTAACACTTAGCATGAAAACAATGGATTAGATCTCAAACATACCCAAGCATAGAATTAACAAGTAATCATCCAAAAATACATGATAAAACCCCCAAGGTTCACCAACACCCGTGGCCTTGGGGGTCTAGTGTGTCATCATCTCATAACAAAGCATACAATCAAGCAAAAACATGAAACAAAGACATAGTATGACACTCCCTAGATGAAATGGTGAAGGATGAGGCGAGAATATGCCAAATGACGCTTCCCCCGCCAAAAGAATGCCGAATGATGCTTCCTCTAGCCACGGTTCTCCTTCCTTCAAGTCGTGATCGATCTCCCCTTTGAATGATGTTGCCTTCTTGCCTTGAGAGCCTTGGACCTTGGGCTTGAATGATCTTCTAGCTTTCTTGCCCTTCTTCTCCTCCCCAAGGTCGCCCAAAATCTCCCAAAATGATCTCCCAAAAGTCGGCCAGCAAAAAGTCCCTTGATCAACCCTAAAAGTGAGTATATATACCCCCCGAGGCATACGGGCCGTATAGGGGTCGTATGGGGGTCGTATAGCACTCAGAAACCCTAGATTCACGTTCCATACGGGATGCATACGGCCTCCATACGGCCCCATATAATGGGTAGTATGGAAATCGGACGAACCCCAAATCAATCATCGCTATCACAGATACTGCCCTCCCATACTCGGGTAGTATGGGGGTAGTATGAAATTCTGCTTTTCTTCTCTTTTTGCCAAAATGATATCTTTTTTTGTTCTCCATGGCTTCCATATGCCCTACAAAGCAAATAATAGACGATTAAGCGCGAAAGCAGGGCATCAAACCTCACAAAAATACATGCAAAGTGCATACGATACATATATGAAAAACACCTACATTTAGACACTTATCTAACATCCCCACACTTTAAGCGTTGCTTGTCCCCAAGCAAACAACTCATGAAAAACAAAGAGACTAAGAAGTGGCTAAATGCAATACCTCTGGCTCAAGCAAATATAAAATTCCAAAAGCAAAGGATAATGAAACATAGATGTTGAGTTATAGTCATTAAGCATAATAAAAAAATATCCCTGTCTCACCCCTAATATGTATGTACGTGTAAGTGAACCCTTTATCTCATTTTGCCCTCGATCCGGTCTAGCTCAAGGACTTCAATCGAGCATGACTCTAGGTGCTAATCACTCCACATACAAAGAATACTAAGTCTTAAACTACTAAGTGCTACTTCAATGGCCAAGTAAGATCCTTCTAATTCTATAGCTTGAAACTAAATCCTTTTTTTCTTTTCAAAACCTTTGGTAGGTACTCAAAAAGATTACTAGGGTTTTTATTTTTCAACTCAATATTCAACATCGAGTCCGACTAACGTAGACTCGCATCAAAATCATTTTTAAAAATCTTTCTAGAGGATGCACATGCTGGTTAGGCACATGAGCCACCCAACTACTCGATTAAGTCTACATAGACGCATTCATGCTTCATTAGCGAGGAATACTCGACATAAACTCATCTTTTTTTTTTTTCACTTTCACTCTCACCCTAGATCACATCTTCAGAGTACACTACATGCCACAAAACTCGGATTAGCTCAACAAGACTTAGAAGTTCTTAAGAAAACATTGAAGGATAGAACTTAGTGTTCTAAGGCCAAGTACTCAAAGTAGTGTGTTAAGCATACAAGAGAGTTAGAGTAGTCACATTGGCTATTCCCAGGGCATCGACAAAAAATTCAGTGCACAAGACAATACTATGGGGTGAAACAGGATTCAATAAAGCATAAAAACAAGTAACTCACATCCATCATTAGTCCAAGCTAAAAGAATCTTACAAGAATGAATAAAGCCATCATTGGTAACACTAGCATGTAAACAATGTTCCTAAAACATGAAATGCACCCATCCCCACACTTAGTGTTGTACATTGCCCTCAATGTACACTAATCATGAAAAACATGTAAGAAGGGCCAATGCAAATAATAATAGAGGAGGGTGAAAAACAAAACTTCCCCGGTTTATCTTGTGTTCGTCGTGAGGTGGGACTAGACAAAAGGTGTGGTGAGCAATACACGTCTTGTCCGACCTCCATTAAAACTAGGAAAGCTCACCAAATTCCCTCAATGCCCTATGAGGCAAAAAGGGGGCATCATCATTCCATAAAGATTTTAAAAAAATATAAGCACAAGGGAAAAACTAGGGAGTAGTCAACAAAACACAAAGATGAAAATAACATAGAGTTCGACAACACAAGTCGGTAGGGTAGAACCATGCCAACTCAACAAAAAATACAACAAAAAAATACAAAAACAAAAGCAAACTAAAGTAAATGCTAGGTGTCCATGCTCATCCTTGTCCTTAGAATTAAGTCTCTCATAACAAAATAACATCTTGTTCCATGTGGTCACCCCGTGTTGTGTAAATATCACTCCATGGTTTCTTGTTAATTTCTTCATCCCCAAAATTCCTACAAACCATGAAAAACTCAATCAAGCATAGAGGAATCCAATATGATTCAAAATGTAGTGTAAGAGATGAAGAAACAATGAAAAATTATGATGTAGTAGTGTCCATACACGGCCGTATGGGGGGCCGTATGGAGTACTGTTCATTTCGACGTAACCTCCCCAAAAAACATGAAAAATCGAAAAAAATTTTTTTACATAATTTCAAGGGATACTTCATCCATAACAATCACACCATCCAAAACCAAGCAAAATGCTAAAGAAATTCCACACAAAAACTCCAAGAATGCCCAATAAATGAAAAAGATAAAACTAAGGCATTGAAAAAGCATACCGACAAAATCTTGAGAAAACTAGCATTAAACTCGAGGAAAACTGCTAGATCGACGTCTCAAATGGATGAGGAGAAGATTTAGGAAGAAAAATGAGGAGATTTGGCCAAGAAATGAGTGAGAAAGAAGAGAGAAAAATCGGTGGAGAAAAGAGAGAAAAGAAGAGAATGGAAGAAGGAGAAGAGAGAGAAGAGAGATGAGGGTTAAATGGGCAAGAACCGGGCCATACGGCCCCCATACGGGCCGTATGGGGGCCGTATGGCCCCGAGAAGGCTTCTCGGGCATTCCGGATGGCATCCCGGATGGCCCAAGATGTCAGATGGGGGGCTGCTCGAGATGGCACGAGCCCCTGGAATTGCTCATGTTCATCTCTGCATGACCTCCATACGGTCTAGTAAGGTCAGTATACCCATTAGAATCAATTAAAAACTTCGAAAAATCTGCACCCAAATGATGAAAAAAATGATATAGCAAGCTCAAAGACTCCTCCAAAAATGAGTGAATTGAATAAAATGACGATCTAGTGCATGAATTAACACGTAAATATGAGTTTCTCAAGAAGTTGCACAAACATACCACAATTTAAACGATGAGAACAATGTGCCAAGTGTGTGAGCATGAACTTATTCAAAAGTAAAACAAGACTAAGAAATATGAAAATTTGAAATGAACTAGGAACTAAAATACGAAAAAAATGCAAGCAAACACCACAGTAACACTTGGGTTGCCTCCCAAGAAGCGCTTGTTTAACGTCCACGAGCCCCGACGTACCTTTGTTCCCTTACCTCATGGGGGTTCAAACAATTTGAAGCCACCCCGGTTTCCCTTGTAGTGTTGCTTTTTGAAGTAAAGTTTCAACCGCTGCCCATTGACTTTAAAAGTGCCATTTTCGGGTGAGTTACCTCGACCGCTCCATGGGGAAAAGACTTGAGTGATCGTGATCGGGCCCGACTCAACGTGATCTAAGCTTCCCAAAGAAATAGTTTCAACCTTGAGTTGAAAAGTAGAACTTGATCGCCCACTTGAAATTGCTTAGGGTGCTTGATGCGTCCGTCGTGGTACTCTTTTACCTCTCTTTATAGAGTCTCGAACTTTCATATGCCGTGGAGCGCCACTCGTCAAGTTCATTTAGTTGGAGTTTTCTCTTGCAACCTGCGAGAGAAGAATCAAGATTTAGAAACTTTATCGCCCAATAAGCCTTATGCTCAAGCTCACATGTAAATGGCACGCTTTTCCATAGACCGGACGATATGGAGTGATTCCAATAGGAGTCTTGTAAGCCGCTCAGAGGGCCCGAGAGGGCGCCATCTAGATGTTCCTCCCAATCTCTTCGGGTTTTTGAGACATGCTTTCTCTAGGATTCGCTTTAAGTCCCTATTGGACACCTCGACTTGCCCGGGCTGGTTTGTGGATGGTAAGGTGTTGCCATTCTGGGATACTCCGTAACGCTCGAATTTTGGCAACCGGGCATTACAGGAAATGAGTGCCTCTCTCACTAATGATTGCAGTGCGCTCAACTCGAAAAATAATTTCTTTAAGAATTTTACGACCACCCTCGCGTCATTTGTTTGCAAAAGCCCGGCCCCTCCACCCACTTAGACACATAATCAATCGCCACGAGGATAAACTTGTATCCTTGGGAGCTTGAAAGGGTCCCATAAAATCAATCCCCACACATCAAAAACTTCACAGGCTTGGTTCCAATTTTGTGGGCATCTCATCCAGGCGAGATATGTTGCCGACCCTCTGACATCTGTCATAGGATTGAATGAATTTTTGTGTGTCTTGAAATATTGATGGCCAATAGAAGCCCCTGCATCAAGAATCTTTTTGGTTGTTCTATTTGCATCATAATGGCCACCGTTGGTCCCGAGTGGCAATGCTTCAAAAATACTTAGACCCTCTCGCTCTAGAGACGCATCTTCGAGCAACCTCGATCGGAGCACACTCTAAAATAAGTATGGATCTTCCCAAATATAGTGTTTAAGATCAGAAAAGAATTTCTTCCTATGTTGATATGTAAACCATTTCGGGATGACCCCACCAACCAAGTAATTAGCAAAATCGGCAAACCAGGGTGGTTCCTTCTCTTCAACTGCCTGAATATTATACAGATGCTCCTCAGGGAATGAGTCATTAATGTCCTTTTCTCTTACAGTTTCTGGGCCAGGGGCTTCTAACCGGGATAGATGATCGGCAGCGAGATTCTCCGCCTCCCCGCTTATCCTTAATCTCAAGGTCAAATTCTTGAGCAACAAAACCCACCTTATCAAACGAGGTTTTGCATCTGATTTGCTAAGTAGGTACCTCAATGCTGAATGATCAGTGTACACCACAACCTTAGAAAGAACCAAATATGACCGAATTTATCAAAGGCAAAGACCACTGCAAGTAGTTCCTTTTCACCGTAGTGTAATCTCAGTTTGGGCACCCTGCTAGAGTCTCTGCTTCGTAGTAGATGGGGTGGAAATGTTTGTCTCTCCGACGACCAAGCACAGCCCCAACTGCAAAATCACTCGCATCACACATCAATTCGAATGGGGAATCCCAATTGGGAGCGACCATGATGGGTACTTGGACTAGCTTCTCCTTGAGCACCGTGAAGGACGCCATGCAATCGTTATTGAACTCGAATGGGACATCTTTTTCCAATAACCTTGTTAGGGGCCTAGCAATTTTTGAAAAATCCTTGATGAATCGTCTATAAAACCCGACATGTCCCAGAAAACTTCTTATGGCCTTCACAGAATTTGGAGGTGGCAGCTTTTCAATGGTAGAGATTTTTGCCCTGTCGACCTCAATTCCATCTTTAGAGATTTTGTGACCCAAAACTATCCCTTCTTGGACCAAAAAATGGCATTTCTCCCAACTTAGCACCAGATTAGTCTTTTCACATCGAATAAGGACCAACTCAAGGTTCTTGAGGCAAACATCAAATGAATCACCAAGACGGAGAAATCATCCATGAATACCTCCATAAAATCTTCCACCATATCCTCGAAAATGGCCGTCATGCACCTCCGAAGGTAGTCAGGGCGTTGCATAACCCGAAAAGGCATGCAGCGATAAGCAAAGGTGCCATAGGGACAAGTGAAGGTGGTCTTTTTCCCGATCTTCGGGGCGATAGGGATTTGGAAACAACCCGAGAACCCATCCAAAAAGCAATAGTAAGAATGTCCAAATTTAATCGCTTCTAGCATCCGTCAATGAATGGTAGGGGAAAAATGATCATTTCGGTGGTGTCATTTAGTTTTCTATAGTCGATACATACTCTCCACCCGTAGTTGTAACGAGTTGAATCAACTCATTTTTCATTGGTGATCACAGTCATTCCCCTTCTTTTGGGACCACACGACGGCGCTACCCACTCACCAGTCTCGATATCGGGTAGATAATGCTCGCGATCGAGTAGCTTGATGATCTCGCCCGAACCACTTCCCTTCATGTTTGGGTTGAGTCTTCTTTGGGGCAAGGCTCTGGGCTTGTGTTCATCCGCCATTAGAATTTTGTGAGTGCAAACCGACGGATTTAATCCTTTTTATATCCGCAATCTTCCAAGCAATCGCGCCTTGTGCCGCTTTTAGCATATCCACCAATCTATTCTTACGCTTTCGCTTGATAGGTTTTGCAGAGATGATGACTGGAAGCTGCGTATTTTCTCCCAAAAAGCATATTCAAGATGGTCCGTAGTGATTTTAACTCCAAGTCGGGTGCTTCCTCGGTTGATGGCGGTAACCCTCTGTTCCAAAGCCCATCACCCCTGTTCGGCCTCGCAATATCATCGGAGTTGTTTTCGATACCATGGACACCAAACTCACAACATCTAGTACCACATCCGGGACTTTCATGCTCAGAAATACCGAGGCTCCACATCGGATTCCAGTACCAATGCTAGCATCCGCCCATTTCGAGTACAATCCTCCGAGTGGGATTCATGGCAAGTGGATCTCGACCCTCGTAGTCAACATAAACAGCTTCGAGCTAGTGACATGTTTCCTTCGCTCGCTGATGGGGCACCACTTTCCAAAAAGTTCTTAAACACTGTGTGCCAGTCACTTCCATCATAAGCTATACTAGGGTCCCCCGATAGTAAAAGTGCGTCTAGACAATCATTCGGAAATTATGAAACATGAAGTTGGGTTTTCCCATTAATCCAGCCGTCAAATCTATATACGTAGTCTTCCAACTTGATGTTCGGATTTGCCATGTATGGTGTAATCAAGGTTGATGGATTCGAACGTGTCATGCACGATGACCTTGCACAACCAAGAAAAATTGATAGAAAGTTAAGATCAAGGGAAAAGAAAAAAACAACAAATGAGTAAAGAATGAAATGGCTAGAGTAATAATCTAAAAAGTTTCCAAGAATTCCTTAATGGTCCCCGACAGCGGCGCCAAAAAACTTGATCGCTTCCCGCAAGTGTACGGGATCGCCAAGTAATACCTCGTGCAAAGACACGAGGATCGTATTCCACGGGGCTAAGGATCTCCTATTACTCCTTCTCGAGCTATTATCTAGCCTAAGATCTTAAGTGATGGATTTACTCTACTAAATACAAATAAAAACTAAACACAAGATTTGCTAGCAAATTAGAGAGGACAAGCAATAAGCAAGCAAGAGAATCAATGAAGTGCAAAGGCCTATGGATGTGGATCCCCTTGAGGGGTTATCATGCAACATGGATGATGATTTAAAGATGCAAGGGTAAATTGGACCATGAGATTCCAAGATTAGAACAACCCCAATTTCTCGGCGATTGAACCCTAATCCCATACGAACATAGATAGAAATTTCTTCCAAGTCTACATTCCTACGATTGCATTAAGTACAAGGAAATCTCGCTTAGGAATAAACCTACTCTTCTTCGGATTAAACCTACATGGAGGGCTACCAAACACCCAATTTCTTGGCGTGATGATACAAGTATCCCCTTCTAATCCATTCATGACTTAATACATGCGAGCAAGTCACATCTACATGCATCATTCATAAAAGAGCTACGGATTTCTCCTTGGTGTAACACTTAGCATGAAAACAATGGATTAGATCTCAAACATACCCAAGCATAGAATTAACAAGTAATCATCCAAAATACATGATAAAACCCCCCAAGGTTCACCAACACCCGGTGGCCTTGGGGGTCTAGTGTGTCATCATCTCATAACAAAGCATACAATCAAGCAAAACATGAAACAAAGACATAGTATGACACTCCCTAGATGAAATGGTGAAGGATGAGGCGAGAATATGCCAAATGACGCTTCCCTCGCCAAAGGAATGCCGAATGACGCTTCCTCTAGCTGCGGTTCTCCTTCCTTCAAGTCGTGATCGATCTCCCCTTTGAATGATGTTGCCTTCTTGCCTTGAGAGCCTTGGACCTTGGGCTTGAATGATCTTCTAGCTTTCTTGCCCTTCTTCTCCTCCCCAAGGTCGCCCAAAATCTCCCAAAAATGATCTCCCAAAAAGTCGGCCAGCAAAAATTCCCTTTAATCAGCCCTAAAAGTGAGTATATATACTCCCCGAGGCATACGGGCCGTATAGGGGTCGTATGGGGGTCGTATAGCACCTCGAAAACCCTAGATTCGCGTTCTATACGGGTGCATACGGCCTCCATACGGCCCCGTATACTCGGGTAGTATGGAAACTGGACGTAACCCCAAATCAATCCATTTGCTCATAGATCATACGGCCCCCATACTCGGGTAGTATGGGGGTAGTATGAAATTCTGTTTTCTTCTCTTTTTGCCAAAATGATATCTTCTTGTTCTCCATGGCTTCCATATGCCCTACAAAGCAAATAATATACGATTAAGCGCGAAACGGGCATCAAACCTCACAAAATACATGCAAAGTGCATACGATACATATATGAAAACACCTACATTTAGACACTTATCATAAGGAAAACATCATAAAAGGTCAATGAAACAATAACATCCTTGGGTTTACAAGTCCAAGTACCCACTAGGGGGTTTAGCTCTCCATGGAGCAAGATACAATTAATAATGAAATCGAAAGTGAAAACAAGTAATCCATAAGAAAACCCCCTCGGTATTCATGTCGATGGTCTTGTGGAGTAGCCTCGTCCTCTCCAAAGGTCCTCTTGTCAAGCCTAGGGCACACCTTACCAGATTGGTAATGACGAAAGCTCCTCTAATAACTATTTTCCAAGAGAAATACGGTGTCGAAGCCCAAAAGTTGGAGAAAAGATGGAGAGAAGAATGAAAGATGGATCCATGAATCGGTACATGTCGCGGCTTTATAAAGGGCTGGAATCGGGCATCCACATGAGCATGTGGAATTTTGACACGCCCATGTGGATTTCTAGAAATCTAATTTTCTGCGGACTGTAAACAGTAATTGCTACAGTAAATTATTACAGTCATTTGCTGCAAGTCAGATTACGCAAATATGACTGCCTTTGTGCCCTCCAAACCATGTAATTGCTTGAGTGCATGGAGGTTGGAACACATTCATGAATCTTTGACCAAACCTAGTGTCTTCACATTTGTTCACTCTAAGACTTCATCAACAAAGTACAATCATAATCTACTTTGGTTTCCTTATTTCATATTTGGATTCACAATCCTATATGCGCCAAAAAAAAAATGCATTAGCGATAAAATCTGATAAAAGTAATGCTCATCGTAAGAAAAAAATACTTTGTATTCTTAGTACACAAACACTTATCAGTTTGCTCTTATCATAGTTCGGGGATTCCAATCTCTACCAGGAGAACTTGGAAGATAACAAAGATTAGTATTCACCACACCTTCTAGATGAGATCAAGGACAAGTTAGAGGCACAAGAGAAGTGGGGTTAGCATATGGAGCTCGGCAAGGAAGACTATCTTAATAAGAAGGAAGTCATGGCTTCTCTCTCTAGTTTTTCATCTTTGTCTTTCTTGTAGTACCCGGGATGTAAACTAACATACCCCTTGTGTGTGACCCTCAAGTGCATTGCTTTATTGAAGTAATAATACCCCGGTGAGTGGGTAGTTGAATCCACTGGGAATAGTTATCAGCAACACAATGATTGCTACTTAACTAAAGTGAGGATGAATCAATATTGGTGTGAACAAAATCAATATGAAAAGAACTAAAGAAAATAAAAAAGTGAGACACAATAAAATGAGAAGAAAGGCAATAAATAGATAGTGGGGCACTCAGAAATTGCTCCCCCTAGGATTATTGCTTTAAGTGCAAGACCAATCATTATGCCTCCTAACTGATGTCTAATGAGTCATGGAGATCTTAAAACACACGGTCCCAAAACTTAAGGTCAACCATGACTAACCTTACACTATGACCTGGTGGAGAAATCTCTTAGTCTCCACACCTCACATTATGATAGGCTGCTTTAGGTTCTAGGGATTCCAAGTGATAAACCCTATTCTATAATATAGACCTAACCCTTTGGTCCAAGCGAAAGACACCTAGTCACAATTAAGCCCCAGATACTAAGCATTACTTCAACGCTTTACTCTATTACTCACGCAACTAAGCCCAGCAGAGTTTGTCTCTTAGCACTTCACTCTATTATGATCGCAAAGAACTCTTGTGACAAGGTCCCCTTGCTTATATCCCGCAAGTGCACGGGTTTATCGAAGTAATAATCCCGGATGAGCGTGGTCGAATCCACAGGGAGTAGGGAGTAAAGACACTTAATTCGATTCTTAGCTATGTGGAGTATCAACAATGATAAGTGTGGTAATAATTCAATTCTCAGAAATTAAAAGCAACAAGTAAGAGAGCAAAAGTAAGGAGGAGGCAAGGCAATCGATAAAGATGGGGTACTCGGATGATGCTTCACTTAGGATAATTGCTTCAAGTGCAAGAACTCTCTATTATGCTTCCTAATCAATGCTATGGTGAGTCGTGGAAATTCTTACATACATAGTCCCAAATCTAAGGTCAACTATGCCTAACCCTATACATGTCCCGGAGGAGAAATCAAACAATCTCAACACCTCGCAGTCGCATAGAGTTGCAATGAGCTCTAGGGATTCCAAGTGATAAATCTCTTCCTAGATTTAGACTTAACCCTTTGGTCCAGGCGCAAGGTCCCTAGCCACAATTAAGCCATAGATACTAAGATCCCCTCAACACTTCACTCCATTGCACGCGCAACTAGGCCCCAGCGGAGGTTCATCCCTTAGACCATTCACTCTATTATGGCCGCAAAGAACTCAAGGAATGGAGGTAGAATCTATCACGTCGGAGGGAAAAGGTGACGCTCCTGTACCTCTTGACTCACCCTCTCAACCCTCTCCAACCTAGCTTTGTCTAAGGCTCGTGGTGTGTCACTCACTCACAAGGTTACCAACAAGAACTCTCAAGTGTCACTCTAAGGGAAATGTTCATACAATCAAGCATTCAAGGTTGGAACTCACAATAAACATCAATTTATTGAAAGCATAATAAAGAAGTTCAAAAAAACGAATACATCCTATGGTTCACAATCACCCAAGTACCCACTAGGGGTTTAGCTCTACATGGAGCTAAGTACAATCAAATAAATAGAATATAAAAGCAATGAATCCATAAAGAAACCCCCTCGATGGTCGTGTCGATGGTCTTGTGGAAAGTCCTCTAATCGTCGTCCAAGGATTCCTTCGTCCGGTATAGGATGTGCCTCGATCGAAGCTCCCCTACCAACCTTCTTCCTAATGGAATCACGATGTCAGAGCCGTAGAACCTCTCCAAAACCTTGGCCAATACCCCTTGAAACCCTAGCCGAAGCCCTCTCGCAAGTTGGGGAAAAGATGGAGAAAAGAATACCAAAATCAGGGCTGAATCGGCTTTAAATAGGGCTGGAATCGGGCAACTCCATGAGCGTGGACGATACACGCGCCCGTTCGGAATTTCCACACGGGCGTGGATAATTTCCACACGCCCGTGTGGATTCTCTGTTTCTCTGGTTTCTCGGCCGGCTGTAAATAGTGCTGCTACAATACTTGCTATAGTGTTGCTACATTTCTCTGCTACAGTCTTCGACCTGAATAACTTCCCAATTCCATACTTTCATCGGGGTAACGCAAACGGGCACACGTTCACGTCGTAAATCACTTGCTTCTTCAATGATATATATGTTGGTGGAGCTCCTGTTCTTGTATGATATTCCCTAGTCAAGCCTACGGAATACCTCGCCGAATCGATGCCGATGAAAGCTTCCCCAATAACTATCTTCTGATGGAGCGCGGTGTTGAAGGATGTAGAATAACTCCAAAAACCTTACCAAAGCCTCTCTAAACCCTAGCCCTAGGCCTCTCGAAAGTTGGGGAAAAGATAAAGTAAATATGGAAATAAGGATCCACCAATCAGTACAAGTTGCGGCTTTATAAAGCGCTAGAATCGGGAATCCACACGGGCTTATGGAATTTACACACCTGTGTGAATCTGCAAAAAATCTATTTTCGGCGATATGTGAACAGTAACTACTTCAGTAAATTGCTACAGTGATTTGTTATTGTCCCTGCTACAGTAGTCCGCCAAAATACTCTCAAATCCACACTTTCATTGAGACAACAAAAACGGGGCACACGTCTATGCTATAGATCGCGTTGTATCTTCAGGTAAAAGCACATTGGACAGGAATCTTGCTAGCCATGCATAAGTTGGAACACATGAGTGTGACTGCTTTTGTGCCCCTCCAATTTACATATTACATCAAGCTTAATGGAGGTTGCCACACACTCATATGTCATTGAGCACAACTTGTGTATTCTCGTGTGTCCACTTCAAGATTCCATTAACACAATGCATTCACAATCTACTTTGGCTCCTTTCTTCTCTATTTAGCTCCACAACCCTATCTACGCAAAAGAACACAAAAACACAAGTATTAACGATAAAACCTGATAAAAGTAATGCTCATTGTAACAAAAGAATACTTCATATTCTTAGTACACAAACATTTATCATAAACTTTGTTGTTTTGTATGCTTTGACTACTTGATTTCAATGTTTACAGAGTTCTATTGATTTCTTTTGTTTAATGATGTGTTTGCATAACTTGATGTGTTTGATTTGTAAAGATGCTTTGGTAATTTAGATATCTAAGCAAAACCTTGGTGTCTTTGAGAACCATAGATACAATATTTTTGTTGAGCACACACAAAAACCATAGAACTACCTAGTAGGCACTGCTCTTTTGTTGTTGAAAACATAATCCTAATTCCCCTGTCACTACCATCATTTTCTACTTCATTGTAAGTTATTAATGCCATCTTATTACAATCTTTGTTTAACTAAACATCAGAAGAGAAATTAGTACTTTAAGTCTAGTCTCTTGGTTCGAAAGCCCTACCCCTCATGAGGTATCGCTTTACTACTTGTGTGCAACCTGTGCATTTGCGGAGACAAGATCACTAACCATATCCAGAAAAATTTGTTGGGAGAGCACGCTCATGCTCACCCTGTGCACAGCTTGAGTACGTCTAATCGCTTCCCTGCAAGTGTACGGGATCGCAAAGTAATACCCCTTGTGCGAGCACGAGGGGGTCATATTCCCAAGGGCCCGAGAAGCTACTCTTACTTCCTCTTCGCTATGTTGTTTAACCTCCAAGTTTGAATGTGATAGTGATAAAACAAATAAACAAGTAAAATGCAAATAAAATGCTAACAATGAAGGCAAGATACGGGGGATAATCAAGGGAAGAAAGCGGTCGCGGATGAGGATCCTCTCAGGGGCTACTAAAGTGTGCAAGATGCCTGAACTAACATGCAAATGGCTAGTTGGACCGAGAAAACCCTAGATTAGGTCAACCCGATGGTCACGGCAATTGACCCCTAATCCAGTATGAGTATTGGATACGGAATCTCTTCCGCCCAAATCCTCCTATGATTGTAATGGGAAAGGTGGTTTTCTCAAGTTATGATTAGAATACAATCTAATACTTAACCCTAGAATTGGAGAGGTATAAATACCCGATGGTCACGGTGTATTTATATGTGCTTCCCTTCCAAGCTTGGTGAGTCTAATACTAGGGCAATAGTCATGCAACCTAGCATTACCTAAGAATTGATACACCGAGTTCTCATGCATACCAAAGCATTCAAATACACCAAGCAAGGATCACAAACAAGCTAAAAAACAATAGAAAGAACCAAGTATCGATACAAGCACAAGTTCACCCCCAAGGTTCACCTACATCCGGTGACCTTGGGGTTTAGTTGTTCATAGTCATCAAATACAACAAGAAATCCATGCAAACAACCAAACAAAACATAAGAAACACTCCCTCAAAGAATGAAGCTTCCAAAGATGCCACACAAGAGGTGGCTTCCCTTGTCTTCAACCTCCTCTACACAAGCCCTAGGAGTAGATCTCGCCCAAAATTGTGCTCTCCCCATCGAATCCTCCGTGGAAATGCCCTCAAAACCTTACTTCTAGCTTCGATTTGGTGTGGTGGTGGTGAGCTCCAAGAAGAAGGCCTCCTCCCTTCAAAAGAAATCCTAACAATGCTTATAAAGGGATAAACTCGGGCTTCCTTGTGGGTGGCCTCACCCTCACAATACTGCCAACAAGGATGGTCATAATACTGCCTGTAAGAAAATCCAGACTTAGACTTTTTCTGAAATTTTCATGTTCCGGGCTGCTACAGTGCATGTACAGTGCCGGGGTCCAAAAATGATGCTTTTGATGTCGATTGCTTCTTACATTGCATCGTTGAGCTCACCTAGGCTTCTTTTATGCCTGAAACATGAAATAAAATGATTAAACCATAAAAAAGGCATCAAGTTCTCAATAAAATACAATAAACATGCGCATCGGTACGTACAAAATATGTACATTTAGACGTTTATCAAACATCCCCACACCTATGCGTTTGCTTGTCCCCAAGCAAACAACATGAAGTACAGGGGCAAGAAGACAAATGGGTAAATGCACGACCTTAAGCTCAAGTGTAAAGGACTCCACAAGCACGAATGTACAGAAATCAAGAAGTGAGTTGTTCAATGAATAGTGAAGTGATAATAGTTCTGTCTCATCTAGAGTGCTCCTGTGAGTGTGTGTGCTAACTCCCCCTTGACCTCCACACCCTGGATTACCCCAGGATGCCCATTCACCCCTCACAAAATGAAAATAGCATTAAGACGCTAAAGACATCCTCAATACTCAATTAAGAATCCTGTAGTTCCTAGGTAAAACTCTAACTTTCAAGTGGCTATGTAGCAAGCATCAGGGGAACAAGAGAGATACTTTATTTATTTCACACAAATATACAACATACACACTTTTTTTTTCTGAGTCCGACTAACGTAGATTGCACAAAAAATTTTACATTCTTTCTGAAGGATGCACATGCTGATTAGGCACAAGAGCCACCCAACGTACTTGAATACAGGCTACATAGACGCATTCATGCTATACTAGTAGAGGAATACTATCATAGACTCATTTTTTTTTCCTCATTTTTTTACTTCTTTTTTTTCTTTTCTTATCACATGCACAACTGTATCTCATGTCCCCAAGTATAAAACTTGCTACAATAGTTCACTTTAAGGTAGAGAAAACAATAAAGGAACTCAAAAAGCGCTTAAAAAGTTCATTGAAGATAGAATTTAACAAATTAATGCCAAAAATCATAATGATGGGTTGGTTGGAGTGTACAAGGTGAAAGTGCTCATGAACATGTATAAAAGGTGCACAAAAGATGAAACAGATCTACATTCAAGCCACGGATAGAGTACAACTCACAACTATCATTATACCAAGCTAGGAAGTCCTTAACAATGAAATCATAGCTATCATTGGTGATTCAAGCATGCAATTGTAAAAAATACTCCATCCCACACGAAAAGTTGTACATTGTCCCCAATGTAACTACATCAATGAGAACAAGGTGGGAAAGATAGGCAATAAATACAAGGAAATGGAGTAAGAAACTTCCCTAATCATGTGATGAAGAGATTGACACTCGGGTCCATACTTAGGGAAAAAAAGCGATTGTGATGAGGGTGCGAGGTGTCTTTGTGACTTGAACAATGGCCACGAAAGCAACAAAAAAACACTAATCACACTTCCGGAAGCAACAATAATAGAGTGAGAGCAAAAAGCAAGGTTTTAAATAGATAAAAAGTTTAGTAAGGGGAACCCTAAATAAGCGCCCCCAAAACACACTACAATGACAACACAAAAAGTACGAGTCAAGACAAAGAAATAAATAACAAAAATAGATAAATATCCATGTGTTGGGTGCCTAGAGATCAGGTGAAAGCGATGATGCCGCACAGGTGGTAGCTGCAGAGGTGGTGCCAACCAATGAGGATGAGCTATGCAAGAATGTTAAGATGTTGGCGGTGTTGCTCTCAATGCGGCTCAGTGATGCAATCAGGTCTCGGTGTCCTTGCCCAAGCACCTGCAGCTGCTGGTAGACCTCAGTGCGAAATTCTTCAAACTGTGCTTCTAGAGAAGGTCTACGCGCCCTAGATTCTTGCTCGGGTTCATATTCAGACTCAGAGGTAGACTCAGCATCCTGTGAAGGGCCGTTGTCATGTGCATTTGTTCGATGACGCTGTGCAAGCTTGTAACCACCGCCCCGCTTTGCAACTATCCCAATGCATACAAGAGTCCGCATCCCGGGCGGGGTGATAGTGCCAACACTGTCATGCCACAGGTACGCTCAATAAGGCCCATGCCTCTAATCATTCGTGTGATGTATGGTCCAGCGAAGATTGCCCCAAGGCAAACAAACTTACCCTGGTGTGCTAGGACTTCCGCAACAAGGTGTCCCATGTGGAGGGGTGGCGCTCGATGTCTTTGTAGAGCATCAATAAATGCATGCGAGATACCACCCCCATAAAAGTCTAGCAGTCCCCGATACCTCTAGTAAGTAGAGCATGTCTGTAGCGATGCACGGGGTTCAACATTTGAGACACCTTCCGTGTCTTCCAACAAGTTGCCATGGAAGCCCAATACTTCTCACTTGTTACCAGTGACGGAAAAATCACGTGATAAGTCTTTCAATCCGGGTGTGAGTGTATATTCTTCGGTGTAAAGTCCCAAGAGTACACCCAAGTGATCTTGCGTAACCTGATCCTTCTTCCCGAATGCACGAAACGAGATAGAACTTGGTTGGTGAGTGAATGGACAATGCTTCGCAACCTCGACGGTGCTCAAAACTTCTAGTGTTAACTCCTTGTAGGTGGGCTCTTCAACTGAGAATAATTTGTCCCACCCACTATTGGAGATGAGCTCCAAGATGATACCATCCAACCACAACAGCTTCAAGACATCCTAATCTATTCTCCGAATGGTTCCAAACCCCTTCCGCGATAAAAGTGCATAACGGGTCTTGTGCTCTTCATTCTTAAACTTTGGTTCATAGGGAGGGGGAGAAGGGTCCCTCCTAGCCTTCTTGTAGGCCACTTTCTTCACCCTCATACCTACAAGACCAAGGGAAGAACAATTAACCAAGTTTTAAACAAATACAAGCTCAATGGAATGGAAACTAGTGAAAAAAATGCCCGATGCTACTGATAAACCCGAAATTTTTTGCAAGAACCTTGTTTGTAAATGGAGCACAACAAATTTACAATCACATGTTCCACCATCCAAAAAGAGCAAAAACCCCCCACAGAATAAGCCCAAAAAGAACCTCAAAAGCTCAAGGGTTGAGAGATGAGGGACATACCTTAACCCTAGACTAAATGGGGTGATTCAAAAGCTTAAAATGGCCAAGAGAGTGTTTAAACCTTAAAATACTTCACAAAATAAGATTAGAGGAAGAGGAGAGTGATCTAGAGCAAATGAAATGAGTGGATTTGGTGGAGAAATGAGAAAGTTATGAGAGAAAGAAGATGAGTGTGTGAGTGAGAAGAAAGAAGATGAGTGAGGGGCTAATTTAAACCCTCACACGGGTGTCCTTGTGGGTGCCCTTGCAGCCGCAAGGGCAACCGCAAGGGCTCTCGGAATGGCTCATGGGTGCCTTTGCGGGCGCAAGGGCACCCGTGAGAGCTCTCTAGATGCCTCACGGGTGTCCTTTCGGGCACAAGGGCACCGGTGAGAGCTCTCAGGATGGCTCATGGCTTCTCTCACGGTCATAAAATGGGTGATTTCCAGATTTTCATCAACTTAGCCTCCTCCAAACCTAAAAAACAATGAAAACAAAGCAAAATTAAGCACATAAACACTCAAGAATTTAATTTCATGTAGTCTAAACATCAAATCACTCAAGCCATTCTCAACGACATGGATGAAAAACATAAGAAAGACAATGAACAAGGCTACCAAACATGCATAAAAACTAAAGAACATAAACCACAACCACTCAAATAATACAAAAAGAGAAGGTAAAGAGTTCAAAAGCTTGGGTTGCCTCCCAAGAAGCGCTTGTTTAACGTCGTTAGCTTGACGTGTTTTACCTCATGATCATGGTGGGACATATGGTGGAGAGTTACCTCCATTCTTTGGCAAAGTGTTGTTACCCAGAAAGTTCATTGAGAGACATGAAAAAATTTGGAACTTGCCTTGGCTCTCGAAGTATAAGCGGTCTATCTCCTTGGGTGGCATTGTGGAGACAAACACACTTCTTTTCAATCTTTCATTTGCTTTTCTCCACACTTTCTCCACGGTTTTCTTTTTCTATCCATGAGGTGGTGGGCTAGCCTCCATTTGTGCTACTTTGTGAGTTGGTGGAGGAGAGGGGACCTTGGCCTCAACCTCATTGATCTCGAACCCCTCCAAGTACTCGTCCAAGGGATTTAGAGCCAAAACCTCCTGCACACAATCAGAGATGATTAAATTAGTATTATCAGTAGGTATAAAGTATCATCATGATCAAGTGTGTTTTTCATTGCTTCGGGGAGGGTGAAGACCACTTGTTCATCTCTAACTCTCAAGGTTATCTTACCTCTCTTGGCATCAATCAAAGCACCAGAAGTGTTAAGGAATGGGCGACCGGGAATCAAAGGGACGTCAACATCATCGTCCACATCTAAAATCACAAAGTCCACTGGAATGATAAGTTTGTCAACTCGAACTAGAACATCCTCAACCACTCCTCGAGGTCTTCTCACTGAGCGATCTATAAGCTGCAGGGTCATCCGTGTGGGCCTCAAATCTTCTAACTCTAACTTCAAGAACAAACTATATCACATCACATTTGGCCCCAGAATTGGCTAAAGCATTTTCTTTCATTCCTTCCCCAATCACACAGGGGATGATGAAGCCGCCGTGATCGGTGAGTTTCTTAGGAAGCATCTTCTAGATCACAGCAGAACAATTCCCCGACATAGTCACAGTCTCCAAGTCTTTTAACTTCCTCTTGTTGGTGAGGATATCCTTCAAGAATTTAGCATACTTGGGCATCTATGAAAGAGCCTCGACCAGGGGGATGTTAATGCGAAGTTGCTTGAAAATGCCAAGGAAGTTTTTGAATTGGGCTTCTTCCTTATCTTGCTTGAGCCTGGAGGGGTATGGCACTCTGAGGCTTATACTCAACCCAGGGATCGGGAGACTTAGGAACATCTTCATCAGGCTTCTTCTCACTCTTTTCACTCGCATTCTCACCTGAACTAGGGTCATCCTGAACGGCTACCCCATCATTAGAGGCACCTGGGCTCTCTTTGGCCCTTGCCTCCAACTGTTTCCCACTTCTTAGTGTTACAGCCTTCAAATGCTCCCTCCGGTTGCTTTTCGGTGTTGCTTGGTAAGCTACCCGAGGGTCGCTCCGATAGTGCTCTAGCAAAGTCTGTCCCACAGTTCTCAAGAGATTGCCGAGGCAGCTTGAAGATTTTTTTCAGCAGTGCTTATCTCCTTTGAAGCTGTCCCCCATGCGGTGTTAACTAATTGTTAATATTCTGAAATCTTACCTCAATATTAATCATGAACTTTGCCACCACATCTTCAGTGGTATATTTCCTGTCTTGTGGTTGTTGGGGCTGAGCCGAGGACCTTGAGGGTGGTCTTTGGTCTTTGTTGTGGTCGACCTTGGTTCCAAGAGAAGTTTGGATAGTTCTTCCACCCCAGGTTATAAGTGTTGCCAAAAGCATTTCCCGGCCCCTTGGTCCTCCACTGACATACTCTCTCGACTCGATCGGTGCGGGGAAGCAACAAGAATGGGGGCCTTTCGGGTTGTTGCATGCCCAACAAGAACAGGACTTGAGCCAGAATCCAAGATGAACTGATCAAATCTCTGTGTCAAAGCTTCAACCTTTGTGGCCAATGCATTATTATCCATGACACTCTTGGTCAAAGCATCCACTTTTGCAGCCAAAGCAGTGGTTACATTCACCTCGTACTGCCCTGCTGCCCTTGGTGCCTTTTGTCGGGTGCTCCAATGACATTCGTTGCTAGCTATGTTCTCGATTAATGTCTCAGCTTCTTCGGGGAGTTTGTTGGTCAAAGAACCACCAACTGCTGCATTGATGAGCTACCTTGTAGTATAATTCAGCCCATTACAAAGCATCTACACCCTCATCCATGCAGGGAATCCATGATGAGAACACATGCGTAGAAGATTGATAAGTGCTTGTGCGATATGAATGCGAAGCATTCATTCCTTATGTCGAGCATTACTTTTCTCGGGTTTTTACACTAATATGTGTGTTTTTATGTTACTTCTATGGAGGTAGGGTTGTGAGGCCAATGTGGATCATAATGCACCAATTTTAGAGGAAATCTTGCTCAGGTTCAAACGCGAAGACATAGGTCAGGAGTGAGATGCTAGAGTGTGTAACAACCTCCTCGTATTCGAGTGGGCACATCCATTTGGAGGGGCACAAAGGCAGTCACATTCGAGCATTCTGACTTATGCACATAGAACAAGAGCTTCACCAACGTGTACACCATTGAAGAAGCAAGTGATCCACGACGTGAACGTGTGCCCGTTTACGTTACCCCGATGAAAGTATGGAATTGGGAAGCTATTCAGGTCGAATACTGTAGCAGAGCATTGTAGCAACATTGTAACATATACTGTAGCAGCACTGATCACAGCCGGCCGAAAAACCAAAGAAACAGAGAATCCACACGGGTGTGTGGAAATTATCCATGCCCGTGTGGAAATTCCGCACGGGCGAGTGGAGCATCCACTCCAGTGTAGTCGCCCGATTCCAGCCCTATTTAAAGCTGAATCAGCCCCGATTTTGGTATTCTTTTCTCCATCTTTTATCCAACTTGAGAGAGGGCTTCGATTAGGGTTTCAAGGGGTAGTGGCCAAGGTTTTGGAGAGGTTCTACGCCTCCGACATCGTCATTCCTTAGTAAGAAGATTGGCAGGGGAGCTTCGGTCGAGGCGTATCCTCTACCGGACGAGGGAATCCTTGGACGACGAGTAGAGGACTTTCCACAAGACCATCGACACGACTATCAAGGGGGTTTCTTTATGGATTCATTGCTTTTACATTCTATTTCTTTGATTGTACTTAGCTCCATTGAGAGCTAAACCCCTAGTGGGTACTCGGGTATTGTGAACCCTAGGATGTATTTGTTTCTTTGAACCTCTTTATGATGCTTTCAATAAACTGATGTTTATTGTGAGTTCCAACCTTGAATGCTTGATTGTATGAACATTTCCCTAGAGTGACACTAGGGTTGAGAGTTCTTGTTGGTAACCTTGTGCGTGAGTGACACACCACGAGCGTTAGACAAAAGCTAGGTTGGAGAGGGTTGAGAGGGTGAGTCGAGGAGGTGCAGGGAGCGTCCCTTTTCCCCTCCCAGGCATGATAGATTCTACCTCGTTCCTCGAGTTCTTTGCGGCCATAATAGAGTGAATGGTCTAAGGGATGAATTTCATTGGAGCTCGATTCGGCGTGCAGCGGGTGAAGCGTTGAGGTGATCTTAGTATCTAGGGGCTCAATTGTGGTTAGGGGACCTAACACCCTGGACCAAAGGGTTAGGGTCTATAATTAGAAAAGAGATTTATCACTTGGAATCGTAGAGCTCATTACAACTCTATGCGAGTCGCGGTGTTGAGATTGTTCGATTTCTCCTCAGGGACATGTATAGAGTTAGGCATAGTTGACCTTAGATTTGGGACTATGTAATTAAGGATTTCCATGACTCACCATTGCATTGATTAGGAAGCATAATAGAGGGTTCTTGCACTTGAAACAATTATCCTAGGTGGAGCATTATCCGGTTATCCCATCTTTATCGATTGCCTTACCCCCTTCTTTACTTTTGCTCTCTTACTTGTTGATTTTACTGTTGAGAATTGAATAATTGTCACACTCATTATCATTGATCTTTTACATAGCTAAGAATCGAATTAAGTATTTTTATTCCCTACTCCCTGTGGATTCGATACCCGTTCACCCGGGATTATTACTTCGACAAACCCGTGCACTTGCGGGATATACGCAAGGGGACCTTATCAAAGATCGTTAAATCGTTCCTGTGCCTCAAACAATGTCTCGGTGTCCCCTTGCCTGAAGGATGAAATCTCCTGTCTCAGTCTCGCTGCCTTGCTTGGTGGGAAATATCTAGCAAGGAACTTCTCCACCATGTCTTTCCATGTGGTGATGTAACCAAGACCTAAAGAAGTGAGCCATCTGTATGTCGCTCCTCTCAGACTGAATGGAAATAATCTCAACCTAATGGCATCATCAGATGCAGAGTTGATCTTGAACATTGAGCAAATTTGAAGGAAGTGAGAAAGATGAGCATGTGGGTCCTAATCAGCTAACCCATCAAACTGTACAAAGTTTTGAACCATTCCTACCGTGCTTGCCTTGATCTCAAAATTATTGGCCGGAACAGTAGGTGCTTGCATACTAAATTCTTCCCCGGTAAATTGTGGCCTCTCAAAATCGGATAAAGTTCTCCTTGGCTAGGCCATAACTGAAGGCTCACCAGATTCAACCCGGATCTCTTGTTGTCTTGAACTTTCGGCCACTTCTCTCAACCGTTGATGTAAGGCTCGTTCAATCTCATCGTTGGGCTCAACTAAATTCACTTGACTCGCTCATGTCATAAGATGGGTACCTTGCAAGATAATTAGAGTCAAGACTTAGATATTGAAGAAGAAGAAAAAAAAAGAAAAGAGAATGTAAATGGAGGAATGATGAAATATATACACAAATGATAAACAAAAACAAAACAATGGTCAAATCAACACGCTTAAAGTTTTCCAAGTATTCCTCGTGGGTCCCCGGCAATGGCGCAAAGAACTTAATTGCTTCCCCGCAAGTGTACAGGATCGCAAAGTAATACCCCTCGTGTGAGCATGAGGGGGTCGTATTCCCAAGGGCCCTAGAAGCTACTCTTACTTCCTCTTCTCTATGTTGTTTAACCTCCAAGTTTGAATGTGATAGTGATAAAACAAATAAACAAGTAAAATGCAAATAAAATGCAAACAATGAAGGCAAGATACAGGGGATAATCAAGGGAAGAAAGCGGTCGCGGATGAGGATCCTCTCAGGGGCTATTAAAGTGTGCAGGATGCTAGAACTAACATGCAAATGGCTAGTTGGATCGAGAAATCCCTAGATTAGGTCAACCCGATGGTCACGGCAATTGACCCCTAATCCGGTACGAGTATTGGATACAGAATCTCTTCCGCCCAAATCCTCCTATGATTGCAATGGGAAAGGTGGTTTTCTCAAGTTAGGATTAGAATACAAGCTAATACCTAACCCTATAATTGGAGGGTTATAAATACCCGATGGTCACGACGTATTTATATGTGTTTCCCTTACAAGCTTGGTGAGTCTAACACTAGGGCAATGGTCATGCAACCTAGCATTACCTAAGAATTGATACACCGAGTTTCTCATGCATACCAAAGCATTCAAATACACCAAGCAAGGATCACAAACAAGCTAAAAAACAATAGAAAGAACCAAGTATCGATACAAGCACAAGTTCACCCCCAAGGTTCACCTACATCCGGTGACCTTGGGGTTTGAGTGTTCATAGTCATCAAATACAACAAGAAATCCATGCAAACAACCAAACAAAAACATAAGAAACACTCCCTCAAAGAATGAAGCTTCCAAAGATGCCACACAAGAGGTGGCTTCCCTTGTCTTCAACCTCCTCTGCACAAGCCCTAGTAGTAGATCTCGCCCAAAATCGCGCTCTCCCCATCGAATCCTCCGTGGAAATGCCCTCAAAACCTTACTTCTAGCTCCGATTTGGTGTGGTGGTGGTGAGCTCCAAGAAGAAGGCCTCCTCCCTTCAAAAGAAACCCTAACAATTCTTATAAAGGATAAACTCGGGCTTCCCTACGGGTGGCCTCACCCTCACAATACTACCCGCAAGGATGGTCATAATACTGCCTGTAAGAAAATCCAGACTTAGACATTTTCTGAAATTTTCATGTTACGGGCTGCTACAGTGCATGCATAGTGCCCGGTCCAAAAATGACGTTTTTGATGTCGATTTCTTCTTACATTCCGTCGTTGAGCTCACCTAGGCTTCTTTTGTGCCTGAAACATGAAATAAAATGATGAAACCATAAAAAAGGCATCAAGTTCTCAATAAAATACAATAAACATGCGCATCGGTACGTACAAAATATGTACATTTAGACGTTTATCAACGTCCATGAAAGGAGCACACAGACCATGCTTCCCCTGAAAGCACTAGCAACTCCCATCTAGAGATAATCATAGGGAGATAGGACCCCGTGCTCGTCAGTGTTTCCATCTAGATAAAATCATTAGGAGATGGCATGCCCGTGCTCTACTCGTGCTTGCATTGGACATTTAGAAAAATTATCTTCTTTGGTTGATTTTATCCATCATTTCACTCCATATGTGCTTTGAGTCCTAAAAGACTGCAACAAAGACAAACATACCCAGAATAGCATCATTCATAAACAAAAGGTGCTGAAAAAACAAGCAAAAGAGTGCATTGGAGGTATACAAAATATGATATGAATTACACTTATCATGAGGACATTATGAGCATAACGAGACTTACTCGGGGCTAAGGAGCTACCCTTACTTCCTCTTCTCTTATTGTTTAACCACTAAATTTGATTTTGAGTCATTTAAACTACTAAATTGACTTAATAAGGGCCAATGGAGAATGGCCAAGACTGAACAAAATTAGGTGAAAATATCAGGGGTGATGATGGTCAGGGATGCGGATCCCCTCGGGGTTACTAAAGCTACAAGGATGCTAGGTTTACAATGTAATGGTAGTTTAGGCCAAGAGATTCCTAAAGTAGGTTAAACCTAAATTCCTCAGTCATTAACCCCTAATCCCATACAAGTATTGGTATGGAATCTCTTCCAATCTAATCCTTCTATGATTGCACTATGCATTAGGAAATCTCTAATTAGGGTCAAAGTCAATACCTATGTTCAATATTAATGTTGGAGGGGTACAAAATACCCGAATCTCTTAGTGTATTCATACATGGATCGCTTTCAAGCTATGTGAGTCTAACTCAACAAAGCTTCCCATGCTCCTAGTACAAACTAGAAATTAAACAATAGAGTTCTCATGTAATTCAATACATCCAAGAACACATAGCAAGAATCACAAATCACGCACATTGTATCAAAAGTAAATCATACCATCCAAACAAGCAAGTTCACCCCAAGGGTCACCAGCATCCGGTGACCTTGGAGTTTAGCCATCCATACATGAAAATAACAAGATCAATGTCATGTAAACAACTAAAATATTCATAGCAAAAATTCTTCAAACAATAGAGGTAAGATGGCAAGTCGGATCGCATGGAAAACTTACATAGATATCACAACGCGGGCAGCTTCCCTCATCGTATTCAAGCTCTGCCGAGGTGAGATCAGTGAAGATCTTGCCTAGTAACGCTTCTCCCTTCGATGTCTACTCTCAAAAACTAAAGAATTGGCCCTCTCTTGCCCAGGTGAACCACCTCCTCATAGGGCTTCAAAACTTAGCAAAAAAGCTCCCTTCATTTTGCCATAATGGCCTTCACAAAAGCATCCACCTAAGTCTTACAAGCTCCATACGGGCGCATGAATGCTTGTGAGGCTCTAAGCCTTTTTAGCTCGAAATTCATCCGTGGGTGCTACAAAACTTATTACATTAATTAAGTTACATTCCTTGCTATAGTGATTTGTCAACAATATTGGTGCAAAATTTTGTGTGAGCCTCACAGGGTATTCATGCAGGCTCAGGGAGCCTATGAGCCTTACAACCAAGCTCATGCAGCTTTAAATAGTTACTCTGCTATAATATTTGTTATAGTCAGAACACTAAAACACTGTTTTTGATGCCGATTTCTTCCCAATTGCATTCTTGAGCTCCTCTTAAATTCTTTATCGCTTGTATCACAAATAGAATAGATTTAAACACAAAATATTCATTGATTCATCCAAAAATGCATGCTAATGTACAAAGATCATGTATACAAATAAATACATTTAGACACTTATCAAACATCCCCACACCTAAGCGTTTATTTATCCTAAAGCAAACAAAACATGAAGAACAGGGGAAAGATGATAAGAGTCTAAATGTATGGCCTCAAGCTCCACAGTAAATAACTCCATAAGCACAAGTGAAATGAAATCAAGAAGTTGAGTTGCATTGCGAGTACCTAAGTAAAGATAGTCTTGTTTCATCTAAAGTGCTTCGGTGAGTGTGTGCAAACTTCCTACCTCACTAACACACCCCTTGCGAGTGCGTACTATAAGTGCACGGGTTATTGAAGTAATAAAGAACCCTGGTGAATGTGTAGTCATATCCATAGGGAATAGTGATAAAAAACACAAGAATTGCTATTTAACTATGGTCAAGATGATTTAAAGTGGTATGAACAATATCGATGCAAATAGAAATAAAAAGAACAAGAAGAAGACGCAATAAAATGATAGGAGAGCAATCAATCGAAAGTGGGGCACCCGTAAACACACTGTCCTAAACCTAAGGTCAACCATGACTAATCCTATACTATGCCCCGGCGGAAAGGAATGCTCTCGACGCCTCACACTACGCATGGTTGAATAAATCTCTAGGGACTCCATGTGATAAACCCTATTCCTTAATCTAGATCTAACCCTTTGGTCTAGGCGAAAGACCCCTAGTCACAATTAAGCCCCAGTACTAAGGATTACTTCAACGTTTCACTCTGTTGCATGCGCAACTAAGCCCCATTGGAGTTCCTCTCTTAGCACTTCACTCTACTATGGCCTCAAAGAACTCTTAGAACGCGGAGGTAGGATAAATCACACCGGAAGGGAAATGAGACATTTTGATACCTCTCAAGTCACCTTCTCAATCCTCTCCAATATAGCTTTGTCTAACCCTCTTGGTTTGTCACTAATCTACAAGGATTACAAAGATGGATTCTCAACCCTAGTGTCACTCTAAGGGAAAATCACTTCCACAAGTATTCAAGATTGGAACTCAATTAGAACATCAATTAAAGAAATAATAATGAAAGGTCAATGAAACAAAATCATCCTAGGGTTTACAAGTTCACGCATCAACTATGGGTTTAGCTCTCCATGGAGCAAGATATAATCAATAATGTAATCAAAAGTAAAATCATGAAATCCATAAGTATAACCCCCTTGTAGTCCTTATCGATGGTCTTGTGGAGTAGCCTAGTCTTTTCCAAAGGTTCCCTCGTCAAGCCTAGGATACACCTCGCCGAATCAATGCCGACGAAAGCTCCCCCAATAACTATCTTCCAAAGGAACATGGTGTTGAAGGCCGTAGAACCACTCCAAAAACCTTGCCAAAGCCAATCCAAACCCTTGCAGCGAGCGCCTCCAAAGTTTTAGAGAATATGGGAAAAATATTGGAAAAGGATCCCTCAAAATAGCTTAAGTCGCGACTTAAATAGTGCTGGAATAGGGCATCCACACG
This sequence comes from Dioscorea cayenensis subsp. rotundata, assembly GCF_009730915.1. Taxonomy (NCBI): domain Eukaryota; kingdom Viridiplantae; phylum Streptophyta; class Magnoliopsida; order Dioscoreales; family Dioscoreaceae; genus Dioscorea; species Dioscorea cayenensis. Next base: position 12,678,621 of record NC_052474.1, read on the forward strand.
GGCTTGTGGAATTTCCACATGCCCGTGTGAATTTCCAAAAATCAAATTTTCAATGAGATATGAACAGTAACTGCTACAGTGATTGCTGTAGTGCTTCTCCAAAAAGTTCTGAATCCATACTTTTCATCGAGGCCACATGAATGGCCACACATCCATGCGGTAGATTGCGTTGCGTCTTCAATAAAATCATATTTGACGAAGATCTTGCTAGTGTTACACAAGTCGGAACACATGAGTATGACTACCTTTGTGCCCCTCCAATTTGCATGTTCACTCAATCATGATGGAGGTTGACACACACTCACATGTCTTTGAGCACAACTTGTGTCTTCACGTTTGTTTACTCCAAAATTTCATAAACAAATTGCATCCATGATCTACTTTTGGTTTCTTTCTTTCATAATTATCTCGACAACCCTACATGTGCAAAAGAACACAAATACACATGTATAAGTGATAAAATCTGAGATAAGTAATGCTCAATGTAAGAAAATAATACTTCATATTAGTAATACACAAGCACTTATCAAACTCTCCTACACTTAAGCTTTTGCTTGTCCTCAACAAAAATAAAATATTGAAGCATAGAAGAAGGAAATATTGAAAGTGCTTGGCCTTAGGTTCACCAAAAGCATGCAAGGAAAGCATTCTGCATGTAAGGAAAATTTTTAACATAGAATACGAAAATTGAATGCTCTAGTTAAAAACTTGAATAAAAAACGACAACAATCCGATATCATGTAAATGTGTGTAAACTCACCCAAGTCAACCCAACATATACTCCTCAAAGTTCTAAGTACAAAGGACTTATTTATGTACAAAAGGAAGAAAAGAGATGGTAGTAACTTCACACATCCCCTAATGTAGCACTTTCCTAAGTGGCCGCTAAGGTGGCTTTCACACTTTTGAGATGGTACCGGGGTGGTAGCTTTCACTCATTCCATGAGATAGCTCTTTCTCTCATTAGGGTATAACTAGCATCTGACTTATGAGAGTAGTTTCACACTTCATAGGTGGTAGCTCTTTCCACCCCCCCCCCAATGCACAAACAAAACATATCTACTTTTATTCTTTTTCAACTCATTCATGGCACCTTTTTTCTCAAAGGAATTAAAACAAGAAACCAATAACTTGTCCCTTAAACATCGAACCTGAGTTTCCGTTTGGTTTAATGAGTAAGTAGTGCAACAAGTGTCAATCGGGCAAAAATTCCTACAAATTCAAGTAAAAATTAGAGAATGAGAACATTATATGTTAAAAAATCCCCTAAACTTAAGAATACAATCATTGCAACTATAGTGAACCACCAATGCTACATGAGCATATATAATGAAAGCATAAATATAGAAATGTGTGATGTGAACTCCCCCAACCCCCACACTTAAGATGTACATTGCCGTCAATGTACGCATGCAAGCATATGTGGAGGTGGTCAATTGGAACATTACTCCCCTGAACTCATAATGGTATGATGGAGCTATATTCATTTAGAGTTGAGTTCCAATGCGTTGTAGAGCACACACGGCCATGTGAATATCACATTTACCGTGTCCATGACTATTCCTCAGTTTCCATACTCATAAGATCATCTGCACGTATACTCAAAGTGGTTCAGTGAGATACAAAATAAACTTGAGTCTAAAAAGATAAAGCAATGACATACAACTCGAAAGACTAAAAATAAAAGATAAACTCAGAACGAAGATGCTTTCTAAGTAATATAAGTCCAAAATGAAATGCAGAAATAAAATTTTGAAGACATAAAAACAAATAAAGTAAAGACGCATCAAGCATTGTTGTCATCTACTGGCTCTGTTGGAACTGGTGATGGTGCTGGTGATGCTGGGATGCCGGTGGAGTCCTAGGTCTCATCACAAATGGGGAGGTTGCGTCTCACTCGAGGATTTGCTGTAGGATTTCAAGATGCACCATAACCTTTGTGTGGTTCGTAGCTTGGGTAGCGCAAACCTCAGCCAAGTTTGCCTGTAACACTCCCGAGCCTCTCAAATTGATCAAGGGCTCAAGTGAGAGAAAATATATGCACTTGAGGTGGCTCTTGTGCTGTGGGAGATGCCTCTGTCTCCATCAGCTCCTGCGCAGGCTGAGATCCCTCTATTGCATCTTCCTCGGCCTCTACTGGCTCTGGTGGGGGCATGACCATCACGTAGATGCCCGGCCTATGTCTCCTCACCATTCTCATCAACCGCATGGTCTCTATGCCGAGTGGAGATGGAATGATCATCTTCTCAGCCCCTCGAATGGAGTACAGTAGACCCATCCCTATGATTAGTCTGGTAATGAACAGGCACAGAAGATCACCCCTACTATCGCATACTGGCCCTGGTGTCTCAGGTACTAGGCCACGATATGTACCAATTGAATCGGCTCATGGAGTATAGATATAATAACTGCTGTCTGCTCAGGACTCCGGTGCTGTCACCATGGCCATTAACTAACCTACTAAGAATGGCTTGCATGTACTTATAGCTCGGCTAGAACAGGCATGTAGCCTTGGACACTCCTGGCTCATACTGCCCCTATTCACATAATGCCCTGCAAGCTCTCTGCGGTGTCAAATTGGCTGGATAGTCCGTTGGTAACTGTGTGTATTCCTCAGTATCTATAAAAGCTTCCTCATATAGTCCAAGTAGGATCGAGAACTAGGAGACACTCATGTTTTAGTGCTGTCCAAATGCTCTAGACTATATAGTATCGATGCTCGAGAAACAGTTGTATGAGTGATCAAACTCAAATGACGAGAGCACCTCCAAAGTGAGCATGCGAATAGCTAGCTCTCGGATCTATAGTAATCTGTGCCAGCTACTGACTGAGAGGATCTCCTCAACCTCCTCAGCCACCTCATATACTCGCTGAATCTCTCTAAGTCCATTCAAATCCGGGAAATGTGACTGCTTGAACCTAAGCTTTGATAGACGCTCGAACCGAAGCTTGTGTTCGGGTATTGCAAACTCTAGTTACTCTGGTTCAGGAGAAGATTCATGTGGATGCTTGTCTATCACTTTCTTGGTCCTGGGTACCATATCTACAAGAATTGAAAAAAGAATTGATAAAAAAAGACTTACAACTCAATACCTCAAAAATCAACACGGCCGTGTGGAAATTCCACACACCCATGTCAATCCACGGGGCGTGAAAGCCACATGGCCACTATGCCAAAATCGCAAAAATACATGAAAATATCAACTTAAAACCATCCTAATGCATGCACCAACCAGTTAAACATAGAAATGAAGCAACATTCACCAGTTTAATCAAATTGAATTAAGATTGGTGAAAGAAAAGGAGAATGAGGGCTTACCGAGGAAATTGAGATAAAAAGATTCGAATGCGGCTGGAAAACAACGCTAGAACTCTATAAATAGATGGTGAGGGGTCAGGGAAGCGAGGAGAGGCATTGTTTGAGTGTTTGGGAGTTAAAAAATGAAGGGGCCCGAGTGGCTTATAAAGAGAAGTCGCGGCTTTTGAAGTTCTGTATATCTACACGGGCGTGTGAAAATTACCAATGACTATGTGACTCTGACAGGACTGCTTACAGGGGTAGACACACACCCCTGTGTGCTTTCAGGAAAGCCTTTGGCTGTCTCTGAATGCATCCACATAAGCATGTGAAAATTTGCCACTCCCGTGTGCCCGACCCACAGGGCACCCACATGCCCCTATAGCTTCTCTGTCCACCCAAAAAATTTGGCTAAGTATTCCACACAACCCTGTGGAAATTCCACACAGGTGTGTGGATACTAACAAGAGCACTCACACTCTCCTATGTCTTCTTGGGATGGAGGAGATCTCTCTGCAGAGATTCACACGGGCGTGTGGGAATTACCCATGCCCATGTGTATTTCACTAGGTCATCCACAGGGGCATTCACATGCCCCTGTGTATTATTGAACTGTAGTCTGAGACTCTACAAGGAAACACATGGCAGTGTGGAAATTACCCACATGCGTGTGATTATCATAAGATCGTTTACAGGGGCAGACACACGCCCCTGTGTCCACTTGGGAGGAGCACTGAACGACAACACATGCCCGTTTGGAAATTCCACATGGCCATGTGTCTTCTCTGGATGACCTAGAAAAAATGATAGGCTCTACAAAAAATTTCTATACACTTACACACACTCAGAGCCTGTCTATACTATGAAAAATTGACCAGAGAAACATGGAAAACATGCTCAAATGACCAAGAAACTTCACGAACCACGTTTAAGCACATGAAAACACCAATAATCCACAAGAAAAATATAGCAACACCGTGAAATATTAGGACATCAACACTAAAGCTTTTGTTCATGCAACTACTAAACTAAAACCTAGAAAAACAATAAAAATTTGGGTTGCCTCCCGAGAAGTACTTGTTTAACATCACTAAGCTTGACGTACTTATTCTTACCTCACAGGGGCTCATAAATGAAGGTTTCCTTCTGACCTACAACCTGGAAGCATGATGAACATAATCTTTTCAAGATAAAGGGGGAGTTATTTAGATTGTTACCACACAAGGGTTCGCCACACATACTCCGTGCTTGCACATTCCCAATAGCCTTGGGGCACTTCTTGTGGTGCCTCCTTATTCACTTCATCTTTTAGATCATCCTCTCCATGATCCCCGGAGCAGGTTGCATCTTGTCCTCTAGAACAAGTGATAAGACTTCTTCGTTATCCACTTCTTGATATAGCACCGCTTCATATCGGTCTGGACACATCATTTCCTACATGTATTCACCAATTAACTCGTTAGTAGTTTCAAGAAAGTAAAGAGTATCATCATAATCAAGAAAATATCACATGGCTTTGGCAAGTCAGTATGTTAACTTGTCATCACCAACTTATAAAGTCAACATCCTCATTCACATGGTCTCCCATGTATTAGTAAAACATCAAAATCCTCATCAACATCCAACACTACAAAATCCATAGGAAATATGTACTTGGCGATTTTCACAAGTACATCTTTCAAGATCCCCCTCGGATATCTAACCATTCAATCCGTCAATTGAAGTGTCATCCGAGTGGGCCTAGGCTCTCCCAAGCCAAGCTTTTCAAAGAAAGAATAAGGTATGACATTGATGCTAGCCCCTGAATCCGCCAATACCTTTTTTTCACAAAAGTTACCAATGTTGCATGGAATGATAAAGCTTCCAGGGTCCTTCTTCTTGTTCGGCATATTCTTTTGCAACACCGCCGAACATGAAGCATCTAGAATCATAGATGCACTCTCCTCCAACTTCCTGATGTTCGTCAAGAAGTCTTTGAGATACTTTGCATAATGAGGCATTTGAGACAACGCCTCTTCAAATGGAATATTGATGTGCAGCTGTTTGAATAGACCCAAGAACTTCTAGTATTTCTAATCATTTTGGTCGTTCTTCAACCTTGAAAGGTAAGGGATTCTTGGCTTGTAAGACGGGGGTGCCACCTCTTTCTCTTTTGCTATTTCCTCAACCTCCACGACCTTGGGTGCTTTAACATTGGTCTTCTCACTCAGGAGCCTACCCTCAACTTCATGACCATTTTTCAAAGTAATCGCTTTGACATGTTCTCTTGGGTTGGTTTCTGTGTTACTTGGCAAGCTCCCTTGAGGTATCTCTGATAATGACCTCACAATTTTCCTACTTGATTCTCTAAGTTGTGAGACGTACTGTGGTTGCAAAGTGTAGCTTCGACCAATTGAAATCTCATATTTGATGATTGAATAAACTTGGTCAAAGGCTTCTCTAAACCGGTCATCCGGTTTTCCAACCCTAAAACTAAATTCTCCATGTTTATAGCTTGTTGTTGTTGTTGGAAACCCGATGGTGACATGGTCTTCTGTTGTCCTTGATTACTACAAGAAAGGTAAGGGTGACTGATAAGTTCTTGTGTGATAAGAATGTGAAGTGTTATTTCCTTATGTTGAGCATTACATTTAGCAGGTTTAAGTGCTAATACATGCGTATTTGTGTTCTTTTGCGCAGGTAGGGTTGTTAAGCTAAGTATTGAGAAAAGAAGCCAAAAGTAGATAGTAAACGCATTATTTGGTAGAATCATGAAAGGAAAAAATGCGAACACACAAGTGAGACTCCAAGATACGTGAATGTGTGTGAATCTCCATGAATTCAAGTCACTATAATGAATTGGAGGAGCACAAAGAAAGTCACATTTACGTATCCCGACTTGTGCATTGATAACAAGACCTCCGCTAATGAAGCTTTTGATTGAAGAAGACATGCAATCTATGGCATAAACATGTGCTCATTTATGTTGCCTCGATGAAAAGCATGGAATTAGGAGTGTTTTCGCTGAGTACTGTAGCATGTTACTGTAGGAAAACAATGTAGCAAGTACTGTAGCAGTTAATGTTCACAGCAGGCCAAAAACAAGATTTTCAAAGAATCCACATGGGTGTGAGGAAATTCCCCACACATGTGTGGAAATTCTACAAGCCCGTGGGAAAAATCCACAGGGGTGTGTGGATTCCCACTTCCAGCCCTAATTAAGACGCGATTTAGCCCGATTTTTTGGATCTTCTTTTCCCCTTTTCTCCAACTTTCATCCATCTTTCGAGAGGCTGTCAGCTGGGGCTTAGAGAGACCTTTGTCACATCATTAGAGTGGTTCTAAGGATTCAACACTGTGCTTCACTTAGAAGAAGGCTATTGGGAAAGCTTTCATAGGCACCAATCCGACTAGGTGTGCCCTAAGACGGATAAGGGGACCTTTGGAGAAGACTTTGCTAGTCAACAAGATCATCGACACGACTACCGAGGCGGTTTTCTTATGGAACACTTGCTTTACTTTCGATTTCATTGTTGATTGTATTGTGCTCCATGGGGAGCTAAATCACCTATTGGGTACTTGGGTTTTGTAAACCCTAGGATGTTATTGTTTCATTGATCTTTTATTATGCTTTACATAATTGATGTTTCAATTGAGTTCTAATCTTGAATGCTTGTTGAATGATTTCTCCCTTAGAGTGATACTAGGGTTGAGAGTCCATCTTGGTAAATGTTATAGATGAGTGACACACTACGAGGGTTAGACATTGCTTGATTGGAGAGGGTTGAGAGGGCGACTCGAGAGGTAGCGGAGCATCCCCTTTCCCCCCTAGTGTGATTTATCCTACCTTAATTTCCTTGAGTTCTGTGTGGTCACAATAGGGTGAAGTTCTAGAGGATGAACTCCGCTGGGGCTTAGTTGCCCGAGAAACAGAGTGAAGCATTGAAGTAACTCTAGTGTCTAGGACTTAGATGTGACTAGGGGCCTTTGGCTTGGACCAAAATGTTAGGTCTATACATAGGAAGAGGGTTTATTACTTGGATTCCCTAGAACTCCATGCAACTTTACACAATGTGAGGTGTTGAGACTGAGCGATTTCTCTGCTAGGACATAATGTAGAGTTAGTCACGGTTGACCTTAGATTTGGGACCGTGTGCTTAAGGATTTTCACAACTCATTGAGCATTGATTAGGAAGTAGAATAGTGGGTCCTGCACTTGAAACATTAATCCTAGGGGTAGCATTGTCAGAGTACCCCACTTCTATCGATTGGCTTACCTCTTACTTACTTGCACCTCTCATTCTTGTTTCTTTTATCTTTGTTCACATTATATTTTATCAACACTATCATTGTCCACTTTCACGTGGTTAAGTAGCAATTTAATTATTTTTACTCCCTACTCCCTGTGGATACGATACCCCACTCACTTGGGATTTATTACTCAACAAACCCATGCACTTGCGGGTCACGCACAAGGGGTGTTGTCAAGTTTTTGGCGCCATTACCGAGGAATAGGCGTTTAGAGATACTTTGCACTTTGCTATCTTAGCTATTCATTCATTTATTTTTCTATTTCATATCTTCTTATTCTTTCATCATTCTGATTTATTTTTCTTTCTTTTGTGTAGCTCCAGGTTATGACCCGAGGGGACATTTTGGCATTTCTTGAAGGTGATCTTGAACTTGAACGTACACTCTGAAGAAAGTGTAAAGAACCTATGCAAGAACTGTTGAATCAAGCTAAAATAGACATTAAAGGGTTAGAAAACATAGCGGGATAGAATGAACAACAGAGAACACTTTCTAATTATGCTAGACCATCAGTATTGGAGATACAATCTAGCATTGTGCGATCCCTGATTACAACTCCGAACTTTGAGCTGAAGCTAGCATTCATCCTGATGATTCAGCAGTCAGCGCAGTTCAATAGTTTGGCCGATGAGGATCCAAACAATCACATTGAAAACTTCTTAGAAGTTTGTGAGATGCTGAAAATCAACAGTATTACGGATAATGCTATTAGATTGAGGGCTTTCCCATTTTCTCTAAAAGGAAGAGCAAAGCAGTGGTTACATTCTTTACCGTGAGTATCTATTATGACTTGGAATGAGATGGTCGAAGCTTTCTTGGTTGGGTACTTCCCTCCGGAAAAGTCAGCAAAGCTTCGCAATGAGATTTTATCATTTCTTTAGATGGAGCTCGAGTCCTTGTTTGAGACATGGGAGCATTTCAAAGACCTTTTGCGGAAGTGTCCACAACATGAATTCCCTGGGTGGATGATCATTCAGACCTTTTACAACGGGTTGAATCCAAGTACAAGACAGCTTTTAGATGTCGCCGCAGGAGATACAATGGGGAATAAGACCCCCTATGAAGCCCGATAATTAGTAGAAAAAATGGCCATGAATAGCTACCAATGGAATGCAAGGGAAAGGAAGAAAGTTGCCAGACTCCATGAAATTGATGCGGTTACATCATTGGCGGCCCAAGTAGAGGCATTAAGTAAAAAGTTAGACACTCTAACTTCTCCTAGATTGGCAGCCATAATGAATTATGATGGATGTGGGGGAGGACATGCCCCATCTGATTGCCAGATAGCCATTGGTGGTACTTAATCCGTTGAGCAAGTTGACTTTGTGGGTAATGTAATGAGAAATCAAGGCAATCCATATAGCAACACCTACAACCAAGGGTGGAGGAACCACCCTAATTTCTCATGGAGTAACCAAGGGCAACAAAAGGCTATAGCACTACCTGGTTTCCAACAACAATAAGCCCTGAACATGGAGAATAGAGTTTTAGGCTTGGAGACCCGGACGACTGATTTGGAGAAAGCCTTGACAAGATTTGTACAATCATCAGATACACGGTTCCAATCGGTTGAGGCTACACTTCGCAACCACACTGCTTTCTTGCACAACCTAGAGAATCAAGTGGGGCAAATTACGAAGTCTCTATCAGAACATGTGAAGACGATCACTTTGAGAAGTGGCCTTGAGGTGTAGGGAAAACTTCCTAGTGAGAAGATACCACAAGAAATGCCCCAAGGCTGTTGGGAATGTGCATGAAAGCAACAAGGGTGATAAGCCCTTAAGTGGTAACAAGCTCAATAACTCCCCCTCTACCTTCAAGAGGTTATGTTCATCATGATTCCATGTCATGGGTAAGAGGGAAACCTTCATGTATGAGCCCCCGTGAGGTAAGACATGGTACGTGAAGCTTAGTGACGTTAAATAAGCACTTCTTGGGAGGCAACCTAAGTCTTTACTGTTTTTCTAGTTTTTAGTTTAGTGTTTGCATAAATAAGGTTTTGAGTGTTGGTGTCCTGATTTTGAGATACTATTGCTGTGATTTTCTCATGGATCTTTGGAGCACACGTGTGTTTAAATGAGTATGGCGAAGTTTTTGGTCATTTGAGCATGTCGTGCATTTTTCTCTTGTGGAATTGCATAGTGAAAGCATGCTTTGAGTGTTTTTATATGTTCAGGAATTTTCTTCAGAGCCTACAGAGTTTTCTAAGGCATCTAGAGAAAACGTACGGGCATGTAGAATTTCCATACGCCCATGGGTCTCTACTAAGAGCTCAACCAGAGAAGGCACAGGGGCGTGGACTCACCCCTGTGAACGACATTGTGAGATTGACACGCTCGTGGGTAATTTCCGCATGGGAATGTGTCTTCCTGCAGAGACTTAGAGATTTTTCCTGAGAAGACACAAGGGCGTGGACTCGCCCCTGTGGATGACCCTATGATAAACACACGTGCGTGGATAATTTCTGCACGCCCATGTGTATCTCTGTAGTGGAGATCTCTTTCATCTTGAGAAGACACATATGGCGTGTGAGTGCCCCAGTAAGCTGCCCCTGTACAAGTCCACGCCCGTGGGGAATTTTCACACGGGTGTGTGACACTTAGAGTTTTCTCGGATTGGACAAAGAAGCTACAGGGGCGTGGGTATACGCCTGTGGGTCGGGTGCACGGGGTGGGTAATTTCCTCATGCTTGGGGGTTATGTCTAGAGGCCATTAAGTGTTTTCCTGAGAGCATACAGGGGCGTGCTTTTGCCTTGTGAGTCTCTCCTGTAGATTCGCATGGGCATGGGTAATTTCCACACGCCCGTGTGGATGCGTAGAATTCCAAGAGAAACAATTTTTTCTTTAAAATCTCTTTGAGATTTTTCTCCATTACACCTTCAATCACTCGAAGAGAATTCTTGATCAGTTGCCCGACCTTGCATTGCTGCGTTGGTGGGTTTTTATTCAATTTCCACCCCAATTTTGAAGTTTTCATACTCATTTCATTGGTAAACATTTTACCCCCTCTCTTATTCGCCATTTCTTGGGTTTTTTTTGGATTAAAAGTGGTAGTGTGGTGCGATTTTTACTCTAGAATGGCTTATGCATGTTTAGAAAGAGTTTAGACATGGTTTTATGTTTTATATTGGGAATACTAACATGCGGCCATGCGATTTTCTTGCCTCTTAGATCGACACGGGCGTGGGGAATTTCCACACGACCTTATGGAATTCTGCAATACTATTTCTTGGGCTTCTTTGATCATTTCTTCATCAATTATTGCAGGTATAGTGCAACGTTCGAAGAAGAAAGAGGGCAAGTGTCCTAGGGAGACTCTACCTGAGCTAGCACACATTGAATTCTCCAATCCCGAGCATCAGGTTCAATTTGAGAGGTTATCGGGACTCAGTCTTGGATATTCTCGCTTTATGGATTTATGTGTGCTGAGAGAGATTCAGTGGGGTGATGAGTTAGCCGATGAGATTGATGAGATGTTAGCAGTGGGAAGTCGAAGGAGATTGTTGTGGGTCAGAGAGCCAGCTATCCGTGCATTGACGCTAGAAATGTTGGCATCCTTTGAGTTCATCAGCCATATGGCAGATTCGACACCATTGATGTTATACAGTTCTAATCATTCGGACATTAGTTTTGCATGAGTGTTACTGAGTTCTCAGTTCGTACAGGCTTGTATGATGAGACATACACAGATACAGAGGAGTATGGACGCTTACCAACGGATTACCCTGGCACCCTGACCCCACAGCAAGAATATTGAGCTTTGTGTGGATAGGGATAGTATGAACTGGGAGTGTCTAAGGCCTCAGGGTTGTCTCGGCTGAGCTATAGATATTTACGCTCTGTACTTAGTAGGTCTATGATAAGTGCTTGTGCGATAAGAATACAAAGTGTTCTTTCCTTATGTTGAGCATTACTTTTCTCAGGTTTTAACGCTAATATATGTGTATTTATGTTACTTTCATACAGGTAGGGTTGTGATGTCGAATATGAAAGAAAGAAGCCAATGTGGGTCGTAAATGCACCAATTTGGACGAAATCTTGCTAAGGTTCAAATGCAAAGACACAGGTCGAGTTCGACATACGGGAATGTGTACCAATCTCCTCGTATTCAAGTTAGTATAACCATTTGGAAGGGCACAAGGGCAGTCCCATTCAAGCATTCCGACTTGTGCATATAGAACAAGATCTCCACCAACATGTCCGTTATTGAAGAAGCAAAGCGATTCACGACGTAAACGTGTGCTCGTTTGCGTTACCTCAATGAAAGCATGGATTCGGGAGTATTTCAGGCCGGTATTGTAGTAGGGTACTATAGAAAAACTGTAGCAGGAATACTGTACCAACACTGTTCACAGCCAGTCAAGAAAATTGGAAAATAGAGAATCCACACGGGCGTGTGGAAATTCCACACGCCAGTGTGAAAAATCTACAGGGACGGTCACACGGGCGTGTGGATTCCCGATTCCAGCCCCGCTTTCAACATTCATTTCCCCATCTTTTCCCCAACTTGAGAGAGGGTTGCACCTAGGGTTTTGAGAGGTATTGGCTAGGGCTTTAGAGAGGTTCTACGGCTCTGACATCGTGCACCGTTTGGAAGAAGGTTAGTGGGAGAGCTTTCGTCATCACTGATCCAGCGAGGTGTATCCTAGGCAGGACAAATGAACCCTTGCGATGAGTAGAGGACTCTCCACAATACCATCACCACGACTAAGGAGGGGGTTTTCTATGGATGCTTTGTTTTTACATTCAATTTCATTGATTATATCTAGCTCCATGGAGAGCTAAACCCCTTGTAGGTACTTTGGTATTTGTGAACCCAATGATGTATTCGTTTCATTGAATCTCTTTATTATGCTTTTAATTAATTGATGTTTATTGTGAGTTCCAATCTTGTATGCTTGATTGTATGAATACTTCCCTAGAGTGACACTAGGGTTGAGAGTTCTTCTTGGTAACTCATGTGAGTGAGTGACGCACCATGAGAGTTAGACAAAGCTAGATTGGAGAGGGTTGAGAGGGTAAGTCAAGATGTAGCAGAGTGTCCCCTTTCCCATCAGGTATGATCTATCCTACCTCCACGTTCCAAGAGTTCTTTGCTGTCATAGTAGAGTGAATGGGCTAAGGGATGACTTTCCGCTGGGGCTTAGTTGAGAGTGCAATGGAGTGAAGTGTTGAAGTGATTTTAGCATCTAGGGCTTAATTGTGGCTAGGGATCATTCACCTGGACCAAAGGGTTAGGTATATACATAGGAATAGGATTTATCATTTGGAGTCCCTAAAGGTCATTGTAATTCTATACGAGTGCGAGGTGATGAGATTGTTGGATTTCTCCTCCGGGACATGTATAGAGTTAAGCATGGTTGACCTTATATTTGGGACTATGCAATTAAGGATTTTCATAACTCACTATTGCATTAATTAGTAAGCATAATAGAGGTTTCTTGCACTTGAAACGATTAACCTAGGCAGAACAATACCCGGGTACCCCATTTTTATCGATTGCCTTACCTTCTCCTTTACTTGTGCTCTCTTTCTTGTTGTTTTTACTCTTTAGAATAAAATCTTGTCACACATATCACTATTCATCTTCCACATTAGTTAAGAAATAATTTAAGTGTCTTTATTCCCTACTCTCTATGGATACAATACCCACTCATATGTGATTATTACTTCAATACCTGTGCACCTGCATTGTACACGCATATTCGGATGTGTCAAGTTTTTGGCACCATTGCCGGGGAGTAGGCGTTTAGAGATACTTTGCACTTTGTTTTTCTTAGCTATTCATTTATTAATTCTATTTCATATTTCCTTATTCTATCATCGTTGATAAGTGCTTGTGCGATATGAATGCGAAGCGTTCATTCCTTATGTCGAGCATTACTTTTCTCGGATTTTTACACTAATATGTGTGTTTTTATGTTACTTTTATGCAGGTAGGGTTGTGAGGCCAAGTATGAAGGAAATAGGCCAATGTGGATCATAATGCACCAATTTTGGAAGAAATCTTGCTAAGGTTCAAACGCGAAGACATAGGTCAGGAGTGAGATGCTAGAGTGTCTAACAACCTCCTCGTATTCGAGTGGGCACATCCATTTGGAGGGCCACAAAGGCAGTCACATTCGAGCATTCTGACCTATGCACATAGAACAAGAGCTCCACCAACGTGCCTATCATTGAAGAAGCAAGTGATCCACGATGTGAATGTGTGTCTGTTTGCGGTACTCCGATGAAAGTATGGATTCGGGAAGCTATTCTGGCCGATACTGTAGCAGAGAATTGTAGCAACACGGTAGAAAGTACTGTAGCGGCACTGTTCACAGCCGCTCGAGAAAACAGGAGTTCAGAGGATCCACACGGGCGTGTGGAAAGGAAATTCCGCACGGGCGCGTGAAGCATCCACGCCCGTGTAGTCACCCGATTCCAACCCTATTTAAAGCCGAATTAGCCTCGATTTTGGTATTCTTTTCTCCATCTTTTCCACATCTTGAGAGAGGGCTTTGGCTAGGGTTTTGAGTGGTATTGGCTAGGTTTTGGGGATGTTCTACGGCTCTGACATCGCGCGTCATTTGGAAGAAAGTTATTGGGAGAGCTTTCGTCGGCACCGATCCGGCGAGGTGTATCCTAGGCCGGACAAAGGATCCTTTGCGACGAGTAGAGGACTCTCCACAAGACCATCGACACGACCATCGAGTGGGTTTCTTTATGGATTCATTGCTTTTATATTCTATTTCTTTGATTGTACATAGCTCTATGGAGAGCTAAACCCCTAGTGGGTACTTGGGTATTTGTGAACCCTAGGATGTATTTGTTTCTTTGAATCTCTTTATTATGCTTTCAATAAATTGATGTTTATTGTGAGTTCCAACCTTGAATGCTTGATTGTATGAACATTTCCCCTAGAGTGACACTAGGGTTGAGAGTTCTTGTTGGTAACCTCGTGAGTGAGTGACACACCACGAGCATTAGACAAAGCTAGGTTGGAGAGGGTTGAGAGGGTGAGTCGGGAGGTACAAGAGCATCCCCTTTCCCCTCCAAAGTGATAGATTTTACCTCCGTTCCTTGAGTTCTTTGCGGTCATAACAGAGTGAATGGTCTAAAGGATGAACTTCCGCTGGGGCTTAGTTGTGCGTGCAACGGAGTGAAGCGTTGAGGTGATCTTAGTATCTAGCGATCAATTGTTGTTAGGGACCTTCCACCTGGACCAAAGGGTTAGGTCTATAATTTGAAAGAGATTTATCACTTGGAATCCCTAGAGCTCATTGCAACTCTATGCGAGAGGGTGGTGTTGAGATTGTTCGATTTCTCCTCCGGGACATGTATAGAGTTAGGCATAGTTGACCTTAGATTTGGGACTATGTAATTTAGGATTTCCACGACTCACCATTGCATTGATAAGGAAGCATAATACAGGGTTCTTGCACTTGAAACAATTATCCTAGGAGAAGCATTATTCGGGTACCCCATCTTTATCGATTGCCTTACCCCCTTCTTTACTTTTGCTCTCTTATTTGTTGCTTTTACTGTTGAAAATTGAATCATTGTCACACTCATCATCATTGATCATTTCACATAGCTATGAATCAAATTAAGTATTTTTATTCCCTACTCCCTGTGGATTCGATACCCGCTCACCCGGGATTATTATTCGACAAGCCCATGCACTTGCGGGATATACGCAAGGGGACCTTGTCAATTGTTCTGATTTTGTTCTCTGTTTTTTTTGTTACAGAAATGATTGAAATACCCGAGTTATTTGACACTATTACAGGAATGGTTGACAATGCAAAACAAAAGGTTCAATTGTTTGTAGTACAGGATACACTGTGTCGTTTCTTGCAAGAAACATATAATATTCAACATCCCATAGAAGAATCAGTTGAAGATTATATTACCAGAATTCAAGAACAAAACTGTGAATTAAATAATGTGTTAGATCAGTTTGATAAATCGGCATTGGGATCAAGGAATTATCACTTAGAGGAAAGTCTAGAGAGGGTCCTAGCTCAATTTGATTCATCTTATCATGAACAAAAGTAGGAAGTTTTCCCTTTGGTTGTGTCGATGTCAAGAGGAGAGAGTTATGGAATGGAAGCTTAATTAGCCATACAAGACCACACCAGAACATAATTACAAGTAGAATAAGGGAAGAATGATTGTGAACAGGTTGCGCCCTTCGATTGATGAACCACAAGAACTTGAGCTTAAAACTTTACCGGCACATTTAGAGTATGCCTTCCTGATGGAAGAATCTAAACTTCTAGTAATTGTAGCTGCAAACTTATCGGAGGATCAAAAGGGATGACTTGTTAGCATGTTGAAAAGGCATACATCGGCTAATGCATGGAAGATCTCCAACATTAAGGGCATAAATCCATCATTCTGTACTCATAAAATCTTAATGGAAGATGATTACAAATCGGTGATTCAACCTCAGCGGAGGTTAAATCTAAACATGAAAGAAGTCGTCAAGGGGAAGGTGGTGAAGCTCTTGGATGCAGGAATTATCTATCCTATATTCGATAGTGCAATGAATTGATTCCAACCAGGGCAGTTATAGGATGGCGAGTCTGCATTGATTATAGAATATTAAATGTTGCCACTCGAAAAGATCACTTCCCATTACCATTTACGATCAGATGCTGGAATGATTGGCAGGGCATCAATTTTATTGCTTCCTTGATGGCATGTCGGGATACATTCAAATCCCCATAGCTCCAGAAGATCAGGAGAAGACCACATTTAGTTACCCTTATGACACTTTTGCTTATCGAAGAATACCTTTTGGGTTGTGTAATGCACCAGCAACGTTTCAACACTGTATGATAGTCATTTTTGATGATCTTTTGGAAGATATTATGGAGGTGTTCATGTATGAATTTTTGGTGTTCAGGGACTCTTTCGACATATGCTTGAAGAATTTGGAGAGAGTACTGGTGAGGTGTGAAAAAATAAACCTCGTTTTAAATTGGGAGAAATGTCATTTTATGGTCCAAGAAGCTACTATACTTGGACATAAGATTTCTTGAGCTGGTATAGAAGTAGATAGGGCAAAAAATTGAGGTCATGGAAATGCTTAATCCACCTACAAAGTTAAAGAGATCCACAGTTTCTTGGGGCATGCAGGTTTTTACAGAAGGTTTATTCAGGACTTTTCGTAGATCAAGCAACCTTTTACCAAACTCCTAGAAAAAGATGCCCCTTTTGATTTTTGGGATAATTGTCTGAGTGCATTCAATTTGCTGAAGGAGTGATTAGTACAAGCACCGATTTTAACTATACCAAATTGGAATGAGCCCTTTGAGATTATGTGTGATGCAAGTGATAACACTGTGGGAGCGGTTTTGGGACAAAGGAAAGACAAGCAGTTTTGACCAATTTATTATGCTAGCAAGACTCTCACAAGTTCCGAAGAGAATTATACAACCACTGAAAAGGAGTTGTTAGCAATGGTGTTTGCTTTTGACAAGTTCAGGCTATACCTCATTTTATCTAGGGTTACAGTATTCACTGATCACTCGGCACTCCATTATCTCATGAACAAGGCCGACGCAAAGCCAAGATTAATTCACTGGGTCTTATTGTTACAAGAATTTGATATGGAAATAAAAGATAAGAAGGGAACTGAAAATGTGGTCCCAGATCATCTTTCAAGATTAGAAGGGTGTGGGGGACAAGAACCGGCAAGCAAGGGAATCAATGATTCCTTCCCTAAGGAACAATTGTATGCAGTACAGGAGTCAGAATCAGAAGATACTCCATGTTTTGCGGATTTTGCAAATTATCTATCGGGAAAGGTACTGAAGTAAGGCCTCAGTTCTCAAAAAAAAGAAAAAGTTTTCAGTGACTTGAAGAACTATTTTTGGGATGATCCCTACGTATTCTGTATTTGTGCAGACCATGTGGTTCGCAAATGTGTCTCTAGGATGGAAGGTTGGAGTATTATTGTGCATTGTCATTCAGGTCCTGTTGGAGGGCATTATGATTCGAGCAGAACTGCTGAGAAAGTTTTAGCCGCTGGTTTCTATTACCCAACCTTATTCCAGGATGTTCATCAGTTTGTTCATCAGTTTGTTCTTCATTGTGATAGTTGTCAAAGGGCTGCAAACCTATCGCAAAGGGATGAAATGCCTCAGAATCTGATGCAGTTCTGCGAGGTGTTCGATGTTTGGGGAATTGACTTCATGGGACCATTCCCGAAGTCTAATGGTAATCAATATATTTTGGTGGCAGTTGAGTATGTTTCTAAATGGGTGGAGGCTCAAGCCCTTCAAACTAATCACGCAAGAACTGTGGTGAAATTTCTAAAGAGGCTCTTCACTCAATTTGGGACACCATAAATAATCATTAGCGATCGAGGAACCCATTTTTGTAACACACAAGTTGAGAAAGTGTTAAAGCGCCATGGAATACATCATCGTCTTGCTACCCACTATCACCCGCAAACGAATGGACAAGTGGAAGTTACAAATAGGGAGCTCAAGAGGATTTTAACTAAGTCCATGGAACAAGGAAAGCGAGATTGGTCTTAACAGTTAGATGACACGCTTTCGGCTCATAGAACAACATACAAAACCCCGATAGGGACTACTCCCTATAATTTGTGTATGGAAAATTCTGCCATTTACCTGTGGAGTTAGAGCATAAAGCATACTGGGCAATCAAAGCTATGAATTTTGATTTGAGATAGTTGGGGGAATAAAGAATGTTACATCTCAATGAACTAGATGAGTGGCGATTCAAACCATATGAGAATGCTAGGATTTATAAGGAAAGAATTCGTAAATGGCATGGAAAGCATATCAAGAATCTTAAAGAGTTCAGACTGGGTGATCAAGTGTTACTATTCAATTCTCGTTTACGGTTATTCCCGAGAAAGCTGAAGTCTAGATGGTTTGGTCCTTATATGATAACCGAAGTTTCACTTCATGGAGCTGTTGAGATCACTCATCCGGAGAAGGGTACACTTAAGGTGAATGGACACGGGCTGAAACCATACTACGGAGGAATGGTTGGTAATGACGACAAGGAAGTACTTTTCCTTCATAAACCTCCGTGAGGTAAGACAAGGTACGTCAAGCTAAGTGACGTTAAACAAGCACTTCTTGGGAGGCAACCCAAGGGTTTACTGTTTTCTTAGTGTAAGTTTAGTGTTTGCATGAATAAAGTGTTGAGTGTTGGTGTCTTGATTTTTATATACTTGCGCTGCGATTTTATTGCGGGTTTTGAATTGTCATCATGTGTTTTCATTTAAATTTTGTGAAGTTTGGGTCGTTCAAGTTGTTTCTCATGTTTATCACTGGTATAGATTGCATATTAGGGTAGGCTCTGAGTATGTAAACATATTCATAAATTTTTTGCAAAGCGTGCAAAGTTTTCTAAGGCATCCAGAGAAAACACACTAGCGTGTAGAATTAACACACGCCCATGGCTATGTATTGCGGGCTCATCCAGAGAAGGCACAGGGGCGTGGACTCGCCCCCGTGAACGACCATGCGATTCTCGCACGCCCGTGGGTAATTTCCACACAAGCGTGTGAATTCCTGTAGAAATTGGAAAATTATCCCGAGAGAACACAGGGGCGTGGACTCACCCCTGTAGGTGACCTTGTGAAAATTGCACGGGTGTGCGTAATTTCCACACGCCTGTGCGAATCTCTGCAGAGGAGCTCTCCCCATCCCGAGAAGACACAGAGGCATGCGGTAGCCCTGTGAGTTGGGCACACGGGCATGGGTATTTCCCACACGCCCGTGCGGCTGCGTTCAGAAATGTTAAGTGTTTTCCCGTGAGGGCACACGGGCATGTGTCTGCCCATGTGAATCTCTCAGGTGGAGGCACACGGGCGTGTAAAATTTCACACGCCCGTGTGGTTTTTGAAGGTATTAGAGAGCTGCGTTTCGTCTTTATAAACCGTTCGAGCTTTACTCATTAACAGACCTCCAAACACTCAGGAAATGTTCTTCAACCTTCTCCCAACCTCTTACTGTCTATTTTGCGTTGATTGTTTGAGTTTCTTGCCGATTTCAGGGTTATTAGCTTCATTTCATTGATAAATCTTTGTTTCATCTTGTCGCTACCCTAGGTCTATTCTATTCGATTTTTCTTCAATTAAACTAGTGAATGTGCCTCATTCTCATGCAAAAATGACTATGATATGTTTTTAATGAGTTCAAGAATGGAGGATGAGGTGTATTCGTGGATTATGCAATCAAGGGCCGTGCTGTTTTCACGCCCCGTGAATCCCCACGGGCGTGTGCAATTTTCACACGACCGTGTGGATTCCTGCATTATTAAGTTATGAATGAATTTGATTGATTCTTTTTCCAATACATGCAGGTATGGGTCCCAGATCAAAGAAGGCAGCTGGTAAGCGTCCTAGAGAGCCTACTCTTGAACCAGAAAGCATGGAATTTATGCTTCCCAAATATCGAGCTCGATTTGAATGACTAGCGAAGCTTAAGTTCGGTCAGACGTGAATCCCGGATGTGACCTCCCTTAGGGAGGTACAGTTAGCACATGACAAGGCTGATGAGGTCGAGGAGTTACTTTTAGTGGATAGTTGGTGTAAATTTCTGATTATTCGTGACCTTGCTATCCGCCTACTCATATTAGAGGTGCTCACATCATTTGAGTTTGACCATTCTTATGCTCATTTCGATGGTGTCGACGCCATTCAGTTCAGAGCTTTTGGGAGGCATCACAGTATGAGCGTTACGCAGTTCTCCATTACGCTTGGTTTATATGACGAGGGGTTTACTGAGACGGAGGAGTATGAGGATCTACCAGTTGACATCTCAAGAGGCCTAAGGCCCCAGAGAGCATATAAAATACTGTGTGTTAAGGGACGATATGAACCAGGAGTGTCTAAGGCTTCATGCCTTTCTCGACCTAGTTATAGATGTCTTCATGTCATCTTGAGTAGGTCAGTGAATGGTCGTGGTGATAGTACAGGAGTCCTAAGTAAACAAGAACTTTTATATTTATACTCTATGGTACAAAATCAGCCGATTCATTTGGGACACATCTTAGGGGAATATCTGAAGCACTAGGGACAGTATCCTAGGCTTGGTGTCATTTTCGGAGCCCATACATTACTAGACTCATCTTGGGGATGGGTTTGCGAGACATGATCAGAGGGGCCGAGAAAACAATAGTACTAGCACCCCTAGGGCTAGCAACAATGAGACTCATGGGTATGATCAGGAAACACCCGGGTGGTTTATGTGTTGAATATGTCCACACCGGAGCCTCTTGTATCCACTGAAACCACCGAAGAGCGGTCTCAACTAGCTTTAGAGTCATAGCTTGAGAGAGATCAGACAGAGACGGCATCTCCGATGACAAAGGACCCACCCCCCGTGCGCATGTTTTCACCATCTTGATCCCAGGATCGCATTGAGAGGCTCGAGAGCGCTGTGGGGAAGATACGGGCAGAGGTAGCGGAGACCGGAGCAGGGATTGCCAATATTAGGGCTACGCAGGCTGCACAGTATACGGAGTTCATGGCACATTTTGACACCTTACAGCATATCTTAGAGCCAGACGTCGGCTCGTCATTTGTCCTGCAGCCGAGGACTCCTCCCGCGTCCTCAGCTCCGCCAGAATCTTCTTCACCACCTCCACCAGCACACTTTGATCTAGCATCAGCAGCAGAAGAGGATCTAGAGTGCGACATCGACACTTGATTTTATTTTCCTCGTCTTTTATTTTCGCATTTTATTTTCGACTTGTATACTCATAAAGGACTCTCCTTCTGAGTTTATTTTAATTTTGTATCTCGAGTTGTATTCATTGTCTTATCTTTTATATACTCGAGTTACTTTTGTTTTTATTGAGTTCACTGAACCCCCTCGTGTATGCATGCAGATGGTCTTATCATCATGGGAATTGAGACTTTGTCATGGGCACGGCCAAGGTGTTTCGGCACTTGGCCGTGTGAGCTTCACGACCCGTTGGAACAACACTCCCAAGGACTTAGCTCCATCAAATGCAACACTAGAAGTCAGGGGGGTATTATTTCGATTGTTTCTCCCATATCTGAATCTAATTGAGTTACATTATGAATGAGCTTGCATGTGTACATTGGGGACAATGTACAATTTAAGTGTGTGTGTGTGTGGGGGGGGGAGTTTCATAGCGCATGCATCTCTTTTGTACTAGTTTTGATTGATATACATGCTCACATAGACAATGGCAGTTCACCTTAGTTGCATTGATTGTATTTTTGAGTTTAGGAAAAATTTTAATATTGAATGTTTTCATGCTCTAGTTTTCGCTTGAATTTCTAGGAATTTTTGCCCGATTGACACTTATTGCACTACTCACCCTTTGAACCTTTTTGGAAACTCATGTTTGATGTATAAGGGACTAGTTTTAGTTGTTTCTTGTGTTAGTTATAAAAAAAACAAATGATGAAAAAATGAAAAGAAAGAACAAAATAGTTTTGTTGTTTAGTTGTGCTTATTGGGTGGAAAGTGCTACCACCTATGATGTATGAATCTACTCTCATAAGTCAGATACTAGTTATGCCATAATAAGAGAAAGAGCTATCTCATGGGATGTGTGAAAGCTACCCCCGGTGGAAAGAGCTACCACCTAAAAAGTGTGAAAGCCATCTTAGCGG
The DNA here is from genome assembly GCF_009730915.1 of Dioscorea cayenensis subsp. rotundata. Taxonomy (NCBI): domain Eukaryota; kingdom Viridiplantae; phylum Streptophyta; class Magnoliopsida; order Dioscoreales; family Dioscoreaceae; genus Dioscorea; species Dioscorea cayenensis. Next base: position 12,700,832 of record NC_052474.1, read on the forward strand.
CTGCTTTGGAAAGGGCTACCTTAGAGGATGTGTGAAGCTACTACCCTTTTTGAATTTTTTTTACCTTTTGTAGATAAATAAGTCCCATATATGTAGAACTTTGAGGAATATACTTTGGGTCAACTTGAGTGAGTTCACACACTTATAGAATGCACTCTTTGTATGCTTTGGTGAACCTAAGGCCAAGCACTTCCAATATTTCCTTCGTCTGTGCTTTAATGTTTTAATTTTTGCTTGAGGACAAGCAAAATCTTAAGTGTGGGGGAGTTTTATAAGTGCTTGTGCGATAAGAATACGAAGTGCTCTTTCCTTGTGTTTGTGCATTACTTTTCTCGGGTTTTAACGCTAATATGTGTATAGTTATGTTACTTTTATGCAGGTAGGGTTGTGAGACTGAATATGAAAGAAAGAAGCCAATGTGGGTCGTAAATGCACCAATTTGGAGGAAATCTTGCTAAGGTTCAAATGCGAAGACACAGGTCGGGTTCGAGATGTGGGAATGTGTGCCAACCTCCTCGTATTCAAGTTAGTATAACCATTTGGAGGGGCACAAGGGCAGTTACGTTCAACCATTCCGACTTGTGCATATAGAACAAGATCTCCACCAACATATCCATTCTTTAAGAAGCAAAGCAATCCACGGCGTAATCATGTGTCGTTTTGCGTTAACTCGATAAAAGCATGGATTCAGGAGTATTTCGGGCCAGTATTGTAGTAGGGTACTATAGAAAAAATATAGCAAGAATACCGTACTAGCACTGTTTACAGTCGGCCGAGAAAACAGTAAAACAGAGAATCCACATGGGTGAGTGGAAATTTCCGATTCTAGCCCTTTAAAAACTGATTTCAGCTGCGATTTCAGCATTCTTTTCTCCATCTTTTCCCCAACTTGAGAGAGGGCTGTGGCTAGGGTTTTCAGAGGTATTGGCTAGGGCTTTAGAGAGGTTCTATGGCTCCAACATTGCGCATCATTTGGAAGAATGTTAGTGGGAGAGCTTTCGTCAGCACCGATCCGGCAAGGTGTATCCTAGGCCGGACAAAGGGACCCTTACGACGAGTAGAGGACTCTCCACAAGACCATCGCCACGACTAACGAGGGGGTTTTCTATGGATGTGTTGTTTTTACATTCGATTTCATTGATTGTATCTAGCTCCATGAAGAGCTAAACCCCTAGTGGGTAGTTGGGTATTTGTGAACCCTAGGATGTATTCGTTTTGTTGAATCTCTTTATTATGCTTTCAAATAATTGATGTTTATTGTGAGTTCCAATCTTGTATGCTTGATTGTATGAATACTCGCCTAGAGTGACACTAGGGTTAAGAGTTCTTCTTGGTAACTCTTGTGAGTGAGTGACACACCGTGAGAATTAGATAAGGCTAGATTGGAGAGGGTTGAGAGGGTGAGTCGAGAGTTAGTGGAGCGTCCCCTTTCCCCTCTGGTGTGATCTATCCTACCTCCATGTTCCAAGAGTTCTTTGCGGTCATAGTAGAGTGAATGGGCTAAGGGATGACCTTCCACTGGGCCTTAGTTGCAAGTGCAATGGAGTGAAGCGTTGAAGTGATTTTAGCATTTAGGGATTAATTGTGGCTAGGGATCTTTCACCTAGACCAAAGGGTTAGGTCTATACATAGGAATAGGATTTATCATTTGGAGTCCCTAAAGCTCATAACAATTCTATACGAGTGTGAGGTGTTGAGACTGTTCGATTTCTCCTCTGGGACATGTATAGAGTTTGGCATGGTTGACCTTAGATTTGGGACTATGCAATTAAGGATTTCCACAACTCACTATTGTATTAATTGGGAAGCATAATAGAGGTCTCTTCCACTTGAAACGATTATCCTAGGCGGAACAATACCTGGTTACCCCATCATTATCGATTGCCTTACCTTCTCCTTTACTTGTGCTCTCTTTCTTGTTGTTTTTACTCTTGAGAATTGAATCTTGTCACGTATATCGCTATTCATCTTCCACATTAATTAAGAAACAATTTAAGTGTTTTTATTCCTTAATCTCTGTGGATATGATACCCACTTATCTGGGATTATTACTTTGACACCCGTGCACTCGCGGTGTATGCACATATTTGGACGTGTCAGTCTATGACTAGCCGAGGTGACAACATAGCTATTTTGAGCCAGCAGGACTTACTCTATTTATATTCCATGGTTCGGAATAAGCCGATTCACCTAGAGTATATAGTGGCAGACTTCTTGAGGCACCAGGGCCAGTTTGCGAGAGTTGGAGTTTTATTCGCTGGCCCCTACATCACAATACTCATCCTGGGTGTGGGTTTTCTGGACGCTATCTGAGATGGCGAAAATGCGGTTGTTCCCTCTCCTCTTGGACTTGATACAATTAGGATGATAGGATTATTGCGTAGAGTTGGACCTAGAGCATACATTCTGGCTACGGCTACCCTAGAGACTGCTGAGGATGGAAGGGATGCAAAGAGGGTTCACGACAGGTACCCGAACCTCGGTGTGCACCGATGGAGACTGGAGCACTCCTTACAGCATAGGAGACACTCTGGCACCTGATACATATTTTTACTCCTTCTCAAGCCCATGATCAATCTAAGAGGCTCGAGAGTGCTGTGGGTGAGCTTCGGACCAAAATCGTGGAGGTCTGGGCTGTACAGGTGGCACAGTACGTGAGGATGATGGCGCGTCTTGACACCGTAATGCATCTATTAGAGCGACATGCGTCCTCGCCTTCCATCAAGAAACCGAAAACCCCTCCAGTCCCACCAGCCTAACGATCACCTGATCCATAGGGACCTTTCGACTATCCAGTGGCAGTAGCAGAGCCGACACCGGATGACACCGACACTTGATACATTTTTTTCTTTACCTTATGCATTTTATTATAGACTTATACACTCAGAAAGGATTCTCCTTCTGAGTTTATCTTTTATTTTCATTTTGTTGTCTCCAGTTGTATTTCATTGCTTTATCTTTTATATATACTCGAGTTGTTTTCGTTTTAATTGAGCTTCACTAAACCCCCTTGTGTATGCATGCAGATGGTTTTGTCAGTATGGGAAATGAGAACTAGTCATTGACATGGCCAATGTGGGGCGTGTGTGTGCTGCACAACCCGTTGGAACTTTACTCCTAAGGATTTAGCTCCATCAAATGCAACAGTAGGAGTCAGGGGAGTATTATTTCAATTGCCACTCCCACATTTATGCTTGATTGATTTATTTTCTATTGTGCTTGCATGGTACATTGAGGACAATGTACATCTTAAGTGTGTGGGGTAGTTCACATTGCACATGTCCTTTATATAAATTTTGATTGACATACATGTTCACGTAGCCAATGGTGGTTCACCTTAGTTGTAATGATTATATTCTCAAGTTTAGGAGAATTTTAACATTGAATGTTTTCTTTCTCTAGTTTGTTCTTGAAGTTCTAGGAATTTTTGCCCGATTGATACTTTTCGCACTACTCACTCTTGAAACTCTTTTTAAAACTCAAGTTCGATGTTTAAGGGACTAATTAGTTTTGTTTCTTGTGTTATTTTGCTAAAAACCAAAAAAATGGAAAAAGAAAATAAAGAATTTAGTTGTGCATTTTGGCTAGAAAGAGCTACCACCTATGAAGTATGAAGCTACTGTCATAAGTCGGATACTAGTTATGCCCTAATGAGAGGAAGAGCTATCTCATGGGATGAGTGAAAGCTACCACCCCGGTAGAAAGAACTACCACCTCGAAAGTATGAAAGCCACCTTAGCGGCCGCTTGGGAAAATACTACCTTAGAAGATGTGTGAAACTACTACCATCTTTTTATTTTGTTATGTCTTATAGATAAATAAGTCCTTATACTTAGAATTTTGAGGAGTATACTTTGGGTTGAATTGAGTGAGGTTACACACACTTACACGATTTCGGGTTTGTTGTCCTTTTTTTTCGAGTTTTTAGCTAGAACATTGATTTTCAGTATTTAGTATTAAAATTCCCCTTACTTGTAGAATTCTCTCCTTGCATGCTTTGGTGAACCCAAGGTTGAGCACATTCAATATTTCCTTCTTTTATGCTTCAATGTGTTATTTTTGCTTGGTGACAGGCAAAAGCTTAAGTGTGGGGGAGTTTAATAAGTGCTTGTGTGATAAGAATGCGAAGTGTTCTTTCCTTATGTTGAGCATACTTTTAGTAGGTTTAAGCACTAATACATGTGTATTTGTGTTCTTTTGTGCATGTAGGGTTGTGAAGCTAAGTATTGAGAAAAGAAGCCAAAAGTAGATCGTAAACACATTATTTGGTAGAATCTTGTAAGGACTAAACACGAAGACACAAGTGAGACTCCAAGATACATGAATGTGTTCCAACCTCCATGAATTCAAGTCACTACAATGAGTTGGAGAGGCACAAAGGCAGTCACATTTGCGTATCCCGACTTGTGTATTGATAACAAGACCTCTGCCAATGAAGCTTTTGATTGAAGAAGACATCCGATCTACGCCATAAACGTGTACCCAATTATGTTGCCTAGATGAAAAGCATGAAATTGGGAGTGTTTTTGGCTGAGCATCAGAAGGTGGCACTCATGCAAAGTCATCGTAGTAGTTACTCGTTCACGACAGGCCGAAAAACGAGATTTCCAGAGAATCAACACGAGCGTGTGGAAATTCCCCATGCCCGTGTGAAAATTCCCTACGCCCATGTGGAACTTAAACAAGCCCGTGGGAAAAATCCACAGGGGCATGTGGATTCCTAATTCCAGCTCTATTTAAGCCGCGATACAGCTTGATTTTTGGGATCTTCTTTTCCCCTTTTCTCCAATTTTCATCCATCTTTTTAGAGGCCGTCGGCCAGGGTTTAGAGAGGCTTTTGGAAAGTCTTCGGAGTAGTTCTGAGGATTCAACACTGTGTTCTACTTGGTGGAAGGTTATTGGGAAGCTTTTGTCGGCACCGATCCGGCGAAGTGTGCCCTAGGCAGGACAAGGGGACCTTTGGAGAAGACTTGGCTATTCCACAAGACCATCGACACAACTACCGAGGGGGTTTTCTTATGGAACACTTGTTTTTACTTTCGATTTCATTGTTGATTGTATTGTGCTCCATGGAGAGCTAAACTTCCTAGTGAGTACTTGGATTCTGTAAACCCTATGATGTTATTGTTTCATTGAACTTTTATTATGCTTTCCTTAATTGATGTTTCAATTGTGTTCCAATCTTAAGTGATTGTTGAATGATTTCTCCGTTAGAGTGACACTAGGGTTGAGAGTCCATCGTGATAATCATTATAGATGAGTGACATACTACGAGGGTTACATATTGCTTGATTGGAGAGGGATGAGAGGGTGAGTCGAGGGGTAGCGGAGCATCCCCTCTCCCCTCCGTTGTGATTTATCCTACCTCCATTTCCTTGAGTTCATGGCGGTCAAAATAGAGTGAAGTTCTAGAGGATGAACTCCACTTGGGCTTAGTTGCGCATGCAACAGAGTGAAGCGTTGAAGGGACTCTAGTGTCTGGGGCTTAGATGCGACTAAGGGTGTTTCACTTGGACCAAAGGGTTAGGTCTATATATAAGAAGAGGGTTTATGGCTTGGATTCCCTTGAACTTTATGCAACTTTACACAGTGTGAGATGTTGAGACTGAGCGATTTCTCTGCCGGGACATAGTATAGAGTTAGTCACGGTTGACCTTAGATTTGGGACCATGTGCTTAAGGAATTCCATGACTCACTGAGCATTGATTAAGAAGTATAATAGTGGGTCTAGCACTTGAAACATTAATCCTAGGGGGAGCATTGTCCGAGTATCCCACTTCTATCGATTACTTTACCTCTCACTTACTTACATGTCTCATTCTTGTTTCTTTCATCTCTGTTCACATTACATTTTATCGACACTATCATTGTTCACTTTAATGTGGTTAAGTAGCAATTTAAGTATTTTTACTCCCTACTCCTTGTGGATACGATACCTCTCTAAGCTGGGATTTATTACTGGACAAACCCTTACACTTGCAGGTCACAAGCAAGGGACGTTATCAGTGATTCCTCCAATTCGGATTATAGGTATTGCTATACGGATTTCCTTGATCCCTCATTGCATTACCTACAAAGTCAACTTGTTCCACTGAGGATGTACCACTAATAGGAATCGGGCAATCAGATGGAGCATGTCCCCCACCACACCCAGTGCAACTCGTCATGGCCGCCACTCTAGGAGAAGTTATAGTGTCTAACTTCTTGCTCAATTACTCAACTTGGGCCGCCAATAAGGTAACTGCATTAATCTCATAAAGTCCGGCTACCATCTTTTGGTCCTTGTGTTCCACTGATAACTGTTCATAGCTATTTCTTCGATGAGATGTTGGGCTTCTTTAGGGGTCTTGGTCCCTAAGGTACCTCCTGCTGCAGCATCAAGTAACTGTTTTATGCTTGGGTTCAACCCACTATAGAAAGTCTGAATGATCAGCCACTCTTGAAACCCATGTTGAGGACATTTCTGCGGGAAGTCCTTGAACCTAACATGTCTCAAATAAAGACTCCAATTCGGTTTGCACAAATGAAGATATTTCATTCCTAAATTTCACGGATTTTCTGGGAAGGAAATATTGATAAGTGTATAAATGTACATATTTTAGTATATGTATTCCATACTTCTAGCATGTATTTTTATAAGAATTGATGCCCGTTCTATGCTTAATCGTGTGTTATTTGCTTTGTACGGCACAGAAATGCCACGGAGGACACGAAGATACAATTTGGGCAAAAAAGATAAGAAAACCAGGTAGCGGTAATGTAGAACATTCACTGTAACAAATTGCTGTAGCCGGAATACTATAGCAGTGGTACCGTAGAGTCGGCCATGTACCAAAATCACTGTAGCTGCCACTCTAGCACCTGCAGAGTTTTCAAGTCAAAAATTGAACGAGGGTATACGTCCTCAATGCTACCCGGGTTGATTACTGTAGCCATGGAAGAGGATGTGTTTTTTGAAGGCATACTCGCTCAATGAGGTGCTCATTGAGCCCGTGTAGTTACTGTTTGAGAGCTTTTGTGCACCTTTGCCTACCCCAAACAGGCTCGATGAGGTCCTCATTGAGCCAGTATACCACCTCAATAAGGTCCTCATTGAGTCAGTATACCACCCATGTAGAGGCCACTTTGTGAGAGATGTTGGGGAGTGTATGAGGGTATCTTGAAGGCCATTTGAGGAACATTTTGGAGGACTCTTGGTAGTCATTACTTAGGAGAGAAAAGGAGAATGAAGACATCAATCTTGGGAGTGTTTTGGCTTGAGGCTTGGAGAGATCAAGAGCTTGAACTTCAATGGGAGAGTTTCATCATCAAAAGAGGAGGAGCATTCTGCCTTCCTTGGGTTAGAGGAATCGTCATTCAGCTGGTATTCTTCATCCTCATCATCATTCGGACTAGGGAGTGTCATTTACCCATTTACTTCTTATTTTTGTTGAGTTTGAAATACTTGTTTGTATGATGGCAGACTAGACCCCAAGGGCACTGGATGTAGGTGAACCTTGGGGGTCATCATGTATTTAGGTTACTACACTTATATTTGGAATGCATTGGTGTAATTTATGGTTTGGTTTATTGTGTTTCATGACTAGAACTATTATGTGAAGAAATCCTTAGTTCTTGTTTGAGTTGTACACATAGACGTGACCTACTCACGTGTACTAGATCGTTAATGAGCTAAAAAGGGTAATCTTTGACCAACATACCGAGAAATTGGATGTAGGTAGCCCCTCAGAACCATGACAATAAACTTAGGTTAAGTGTATCTTTGTTGCGTGATCTCTATTCACTTAATGCAATCGTAGGGATATGATTAAGGAGAGATCCTTGTCATCATTTGTACGGGATTAGGGTTTAACCGCCGAGAAATTGGTGTTGAACTATTGTTGAGGTCCGTCGGTCTAAATCACCTTTGCTATTTTATTCTTATGCATCCACACTGTAATACCCTGAACCTGTAGATAACTGTTGGAAAATATATTCAGGGTATTACTACAGTTACAGTAAGATTTTTCTACGGAGTAATCTTGTTGAGAAACACCAAGTGGAAAGAATAAGGACCTAAATGTGAAATTTTATAAAAGATTTTGGGTTAAAGAGTAATAGAAAAACGATTGATATGAAATGTTTATGGAAACCAAGGACTGAAAGGTAAGGCGGCATATTGTGTTATAATTCAGGGACTGTTGGAGAGTTTGTAAGGATCTTTTGGAAATACTATTTCATGATTCAAGGACCATTGATGAACTTTCCAGGCACCTTTTTGTAAGAAATCATATTACTAGGCGACTAAAAGAGAATTTCGACTGAAAACATAAGTTAGAAAAATCTAGATTTTGATGGTTTGTTCATCTTCTTCTTCTCCTTCATTTGCTACAATAACTAGAGAGAGAGAGAGAGAGATAAAAGAAGAAATAAAAAGGGGAAAAATTGGATATATGAGGTGGAGGACTTGGAGATCATCGGAGGGAGCTCGGCGGAGTGTTTGGTAAAAGTTAGTTGTTGAAATGATGTATAATGTCTAGTTAAAAAGCTTGAGCAACCAAGCTAGAGTTTTAGTATGTTTTTGTGAGGTTTGGCTTAGATTTGAATGTTATAACCATGTTAGATTGCTGTGGATGATTTTTGCTTCAAATTCCTTTGGAAAAACCATTGTATTTGAGTTGAATCTAGCGTAGCATTACTGTAGCACTGAGATTAGGGTTTAGTTTAGTTAATTAAGTTGTTGATGATGATGATTAAGATGTTAATGATGATGGTTGGATTGGAATTGGTTGGTTTTAGCCAAATTGATTTGATTGGATCAAACCAAGTTGGAATTGAATTGATTGAGTTGGGTTTAATTTGGTTGAGTGGGCTTGATCAAATCAAGTGAAGAGAATTTGATTTGATTTAATCAAGTTCATTAAATGGATTGGAGTTGGGTTTGGATGAGAATTGGAGTGGTTGGGTTCAATTGAATTGATGTTGGTCTAAGTTTGATCAAATCAAGTTGTGTGTGGTTGGACTTGAATTGTTTGGTTAAATTGAGTGGGTTAAGACTGATTTGGGCTTGGTTTGGATGTTGGGCTGAACCAATTCAAGAAAAATTTGGGTTCGGTTGAACCAAACTGGTTCAACAGATTTTGTACAAGAATTGGAGTTGGTTCAAGGCTGGTTGGTTAGATTGAGGTTGGTTCAATGAAATTGAGTTTGGTTTAGTGAATTTGAGCTTGGTTCAGTGGAATTGAGGTTGGTTCAGAATGGTATAGCCTAAATTGGGTTCATTTAAATGCAATTGGAGACCAGTTTAACTATGCAAAGTTGTGTTTTAACCGATTGGAGTAGTCAGATATTGGTTTATTGTATTTTCTTTTTGGTTTAATTGTGATATTTATATTTATTTTTATTATGTTATATTGTTAGGTGTTGTTTAGTCTTGGGAGGGAGTTCCAGGTCTAGCAAGGAACCCAAGGGAGACCAGGTGAGTTGGTAGTGGCTATTATTTTAAATAATTGATTAATTATTATTATTTTGAAATAATTATTTAAAAGCTAGTATTTTGGAAATAATGGTTTAACTATTTCATCTTATTATGTCTAATTGCGTATAATGTTGAAATATATTTATTATTATTTATTTGCCGTTGATGTTCATGACAATCATATTGATACATTAGTTTTGTATAATTATATCTATTTGCAAATAGTGAAAATACATGTATATGAGATTTAATTATTCGGTTAATGTAATTATTTTTGGACGGTTAGATATGCTTTGATATGGAATGATTTGTGAAATCATGTGCACGTATTAAAATGTTTTACCGAAAATATTTATGGAACTGGTTTTCATTCCTAGTATAGGAATTGTATCCTGGATTTGGGTTTTCCTGGTATTATGCATGTATTGTACTGTGAATGTTTGTCCTGGATAAGGACCCTGTGATATGATTTATACAGTTTGTATTATTGCTACATCTACATGTTGGTTTGGATGGTGATGGGGGCTAATGCTGACTATTGCAGCAGTGGGTCCCTACAGGCCAGTCTTTAGAGGTGGCGTGGTGGACCTGAGTGTTTATTTTTCCAGATTAGGTGGGAGCGTAGAGCCCTGATTGGATTATACATCGGGATCCTGGAGTCACCACACGCGACCGATGGGCCAACGTCAAGGGTGCGAAGACCTTGGCGGCTTCCAACCTAGTTGCGACGGTGGCTAAGTCGGGGAGAGTTTTCAGGCTGTGGATTTGACGACGGTTTTTACATCACTAGCTATTTTGGGTTGTGATGAGGGGGCGAAGCCCAGCTGCCGCTCTTAGGAGAGCAGTCTCTCACAACAATTTGGATTTTCTTGGAAAATTGGTTTGATGTTGATTTGTGATGAATTCATGTTTTCAAAAAGCTCATTAAAACTTGTATTTTGCTAGAATTCGGGTATTTGTGAAAGTTGGGAAAATTATTTGAGAGATTGATATCTATATGCTTTATATACACTGTATTTAAGTATTTGAAATTATTAAGCCACTACCGGCTAACTGAATGTGTTGTAGTTGCAGGAGCAGGACCCGAGTAGATCACTGTTTGACTATAGAGCAAGTCAGGGTTGAGTCCAAGATTACAGTGGGTCATATACCTTTCTTTCTATTTGTTATTGTCGTGATCTTGTAGTGGTCGTACCCACAAATTTGAGTAATTATATTTGTTGTATTTATGTATTTGAATCCTGTAGTTGGTGTAAAGTTGTAAATTGTGATTTGTAAGTCTAATTTGGTTTCTGAGGGGTGTCAGGTTTCCAATTAAAATGGATTTTTAACTAATGGGTGCCACATTTACCTCGGTAGAAGGTGTGGGTGTGACACATGCATCATGATGACCCCTCATGGGGATCCTCATCCCTAGTCCTATTTTTATTATCATTGCTTTTGTGATCTCCTTGCTTGCCTTGAAATTGTTATACTTGTGCTCTATTTACATTCTTGCATGTATTAGAGTAGTATACCATGCTCAAGTTGCAAGGTTAGATAATAGGTGATGATGAGTAATAGGAGCTCCTTAGCCCCATGGAATACGATCTTTGGGCCCTCGCTCAAGGTATTACTTGACGACCCCGTACACTTGCGGGCGACAACCAAGTTTTTGGCGCCGTTGCCGGGGAACTTAAGGAACTCTAGGAAACTTCTAGCTTATTGCTCTAACCATTTTTCTTTTCTTTTTTATTTCTTCTTTTCCTATGTCTTATTTCTTTTTGAGCTTAACTTTATTTATCTTTATTGACTTTGCAAGGTACTGTGCAAGACACGAGCAAATCCATCAAATTTAGTGGCACAAGACAGTGAAATTGAGAGAACCTTGCATCTGAGACTTTGAGAAGTGGGTGAAAGCACTAGTGAAAGAAACATCAAAGTTGAAGATGCAGAATCTGTAAACATGGCTGAAGAAAGACGTACTTTATCCTAATATGACAGGCCACAATTTACGGGCGAAGAATTTAGTGTGCAAGCGCCATCCATCGCCACAAATAATTTTGAGATCAAGGCAAGCACCATCTGCATGGTCCAAAATTTAGTCCAATTTAATGTTCTTGCAAATGAAGATGCCCATGATCATCTTTCCCGTTTCCTTCAAATCTGTTCTACCTTCAAGATAAACGGGGTAACTGACAATACGATCTGGCAACGATTATTCCCTTTCAGTTTGAGAGATGGAGATACTGGTGGCTCATATCCTTACCGCCGGGGTCGATCAAACCATGGAAATATTTGGTGGAAAAATTTTTGGGAAGGTACTTTCCTCCTAGCAAAGTGGCGAAGCTATGGCAAGAAATTTCGGCATTCAAACAAGGAGAGTCGGAGACATTATTTGAAGCTTATGAGAGATTTGAAGACCTCCTACAAAGATGCCCCCATCATGGCTTTGCTTCTTGGATGCGGGTTCAGATCATCTGTAACGGGTTGAATTATGCAACTCATCAATTAATTGATGCCGCAGCGGGTGGATCTCTTAGTAAAAAGTACCTCGATGAGGCCGAGCAACTCCTTGAATCAATTGCAAGCAATGAGTCTCATTGGGCCTCAGGAGGTGCACCACAAAAAGGGGCCTAAATTTATGAAGTCAATGCTAATGATGCTTTTGCCGCAAAGGTTGATGTGTTATCTCGAAAGCTAGACATTCTCATCGGTAGTAGCTCGAAGTCAGAGTCGGTGATGAGTTGTAGCACTTGTGGTGAAGGGCATGTAGTCACCCAATGTCCTATTGCTAATTCCTCTGTCACCCCAATTGAGAATGTTGATTATATTGGGGAATAAAGTCCACAAGGGAATCCTTACAGCTCGACTTATAATCCTAGGTGGAAATACCACCCAAACATTTCATGGAATCAAGGGCAACAACAAAAAGCTGCACCACCTCCACAAGGTACCCAAATGCAACAACCAGTGCTAAAGAAGAGGTTCATTACTGAAGATGTACTTGCCAAGTTCATGATTGACACCGAATCAAGATTCAATAGCATAACTAGAAGTATGGATACTCAGTTCAGTAAGGTGAATGCTCAGCTTGCTCAATATGCCCGACAGGTCAATGAAATTGGCTCAATTTTGCGGAACCTTCAATCTTCTGTACAGTCCCTCGAGCACCAAGTTGGACAGCTTGCTAAAGCAAATTCTGAGCGACCTTCAGGCAGTCTTCCTAGCAACAGTGAGGAGAACCCAACAGAGCACTTGAAGGTCATTGTCCTTAGAAGCGGGAAACATGTTAAGACAAGGATCGGATTTGACCCAAGTGTCAAGGAGACTAGGGTAGCCGAAGTGGAAGACCCTAACATAGTGGAGAAAGTTATCGAGAAAAACAAGCAAAGTGGAGATAAGGAAAGTCCAAAAAAGGGTACATCAAAGACGTTTGAATACAAACCTCCAATTCCCTATCCGACTAGATTGAAACAAGATAAGGAGGATGCTCAATTCAGAAAATTTATCAACATCTTCAAGCAACTCCAAATAAACATTCCGATTGTGGAAGCTTTAACTCAAATGCCCAAGTATGCCAAGTTTCTGAAGGAATTGCTAATAAACAAGAGAAAATTAGAAGCAGAGGGCACAGTTGCACTCACGGGAAATTGGTCGACCATTTTGGAGAAGAAGCTCCCACAAAAATTGAAAGATCCGGGAAGCTTCATAATTCCATGTGTACTTGAGGGTGGAGTTCAAGAAAATGCACTAGCAGACTCGGGGGCAAGCATTAATGTTATGCCCTATACCATGTATGTGAAGCTTGGTCTTGATGAACTTAGACCCAAGAGAATGATTTTACAATTGGCGGATAGGTCAACAAGGAAGCCTCGTGGGATTGTAGAAGATGTGATTGTCCGGGTGGACAAATTTGTGTTTCCTGTGGATTTTGTTATCATGGATGTTGATGAAGATGTGGAGACACCGTTGATTCTTGGTCGGCCATTCCTCATTACTTCCGGTGCCCTAATTGATCTTAAAGGAGGAAAATTAACATTAAGAGTTGGTGAGGAAGAAGCAGTGTACACTTTACCAGCGGCCATGAAACACTCTTTAAACCATGATGGCTTGCTTTATTTTGTTGATGAAACTGAACTTTTAATTTCTGATTGTGTGCAAGAGGTGCTATCATTAAACCCATTGGATGAGTACTTAGGAGAGCTAGGAAATGAAGATCAAGAAGAACCTCACTCTCCTCTTTCAAGTCCTAATTTGAAGAAACCAAAGGAGAAGGTTATGTGTACTATTGCCAAAGAAAAAGAAAAGAAAGATTCAATGTTGAAAAAATTTTGGAAGGAGGTCCGGGGAAAGAAGAAGAAAGGTATCATTCACTCCCATCCAACACCTCAAGAAAAGAAGGTATAATCTCCACGTATTTTCACTCATGAAAAATGTGAAGTTTACTCATTGATGTCCTTGAATTTACCGGGAAGAAACACCAATAATTTGAAGATGACCGGGGGAAATTTATAATTATTTGAACTCCCGTAAGGTAAGTGAAAAGGTACATCAAGCTTGTGATGTTAAACAAGCACTTCTTGGCAGGCAACCCAAGCATTCAGAGGTTTACTTTCATGTTTGTGTGTTCTTTGTGTTCATGTTCTTGTCATTTTTCATATTTTCTTATAGTTTTTAATTTGAATAAGTCCATGCTCTCATTATTTTGTTTATCATGATCATTGTCCATGTGGTTATTTGCCTGATTTTATTGTTGAGTTGCACTTGTTTGGGCTATCATTTCATGTGTTAGATCGAAACTTTGAACCATTATTTCATGGTGGAGATGATCTTAGAACATTTTGTAACCATGGACATGTATTTGGAGAAGCAAATAAGACTTTAAAACATGTTTTTAGAGCTTTACTACCTCAATGAGCTGCTCATTGAGGCCGTGAGAAAAATCCAGAAACTTTTAACTAAACTATACGGCCTTAATGAGCTGCTCATTGAGGCCGTCAAGCCCATCCCGAAAATTTAAACTAAGCGTTACGGCCTCAATGAGCTGCTCATTGAGGCCATCAAGAAAATTCAGAAACTTTTGGTTGCTTTATACAGCCTCAATTAGCTGCTCATTGAGGCCGTATGGACTCTTATTTTTCATGTGAATGTTGCCAACTTGTCTCTCTCTTCACTCTCCTTCTTCTCCAACCGAGCCCTACCTTCCATGATCTATCTCTCCATGGCCGAACCTCACTAAATATTGTTCTAAATCATCTCCTCATCTCCTTGGGTAGTAGATCTAGTGTTTGTCTTCACACTCCACTCAAGTGTTTTCAAATTTTTGTTGGTAAGAAGCTTGTTGTGATGAAATTTTTCTTTTCTTTTCTTCTTGCTTTCTTGATCCTTTGTGTGGATTGTTTCAAGCTTTTAGCTTGTATTGTGTGGTATGAACATCATGTCTTTGAATTATCTCGAATTTATGTACAAATATTTTTTGAATTCATGATGAGGGGAAGCTCTTGCAAATAGTGTCCATACGGGCTTCGTTTGCCTATATGGATCCTATTCACTTCAATTTCTTCATGTTTTATCCATTTTTATGCCACATTATGCATTCTCTTGGATTCCTTTCATTCTTATTTGAATTTTTATTGATGTAGGAATGCCACACATCAAGAAACTCGCTTCTAAACAGCCGAAGCACAAATCTCACACCCCCGATGAACCTCGCTTCTCTTCTTCTCTCCACAAGACCCGTTATGAAAGTTTAAAAACTAAACCATTTGCTACTTTTCGGCATATTGATTGGAGTGTTCTTGGAGAACTTGGGTTGGATGAGCAAGTAAGAGATTTATTTTCTTGCAATGGTTGGATGGAATTATTCTCCATTGATCAACGTAATTTTCGCCAACTTACGTTGGAAGTGTTGAGCACATTTGAGGCGAGGCAAGATGAGAGGAGTATTCTCATTCGGCGACTGGATGCCATTAAATTCCAAGCTTTTGGGAAGATTCATGCAATGAACCACATGGAATTTCTGAAATACATAGGAATTTATGATGATGAGTTCATTAGCGCTTCATTGCTTAATCGGCCCCGCATTGATTATCCACTGGCATGAGTGCAAGCAAGTATTGGTATTCTTTAGCGCCAAGTGCCACCACAAATACGCGGAAGGTTACTCGTATGGTGGACCCCCTCCATAGATACATTCATCCTCTCATTACCCGCTCTATTGGAGGTCAGCAAGATAGCACAAGTGTAGTTACACAATCCGACTTGTTGACCATGTACGCCATCCTTGAGGAGTATCCTATCCATCTTGGGCATCTTGTCACTGAATCATTCATTCATCTGCCTCAGTTTGTTCGTCTGGGAGCTATCTTTGCAGGGCCCTACATCACAAGATTGATTCAAGGCATGAATTTGTTGGACCGTACTTGAGGAATGACTATGGTCGGGGAGGTGGCACCTCTTGGAGCACCTGTCCTGCGAGCAATTGGTTTGTTACAGAAGAAGAGTGGCACATGCAGACTTGCTTCACACTTGACCACGGGAGAATCTAGTCAGCATGACAACGGTCAATCAGAGTCTGAATCTGATGGAGCACCCACTCAGGGGCCTCGTGGCACTTCATTCCTTTTAGACTTCGACTCTAGATTAAAGACTATGGAGGATGACATTCAGGCTATTCGTCATGAGCAGCACGAGATGTAAGGATAGATTTACTAGGTTTTAGAGGGTCAGCGCCAGCTCATAGAGCATTTCTAGCAGTTTGTCATCTCCTCCCGTGGATCATCCTCAAAGGCTACTACTGCTTCCTGCTCTATTCCCCCGCCACCTGCAGCGCATTTGATGATATATTTCATTTCTGAGCATGGACACTTGTTTTTATTTCTGCAGTTTGCTTATTTCGACTTTACTTTTGATGCAGGTGTGTTTGTTTGGTTTGAATAAGTTGGGGAGGGGATGCCCTACCAACCTTGTGTAGAACTTTACTACTCTTTATCTAGTATTTACGTGTTTCGACTACTCCCTAGTATTTATTTTTGAAATCTTAATTTTTGTTTGGAATGATGATGCCCCTTTATGCCTTGCAGGGCATTAAGGGAGCTTGGTGAGCCTCTCCACATTCAATGGAAGCCGGACCCGACATGAAAAGCTTGCAACAACTTTTGTTTGGGTCATATCTCACCGTGTGCACAAGAATAAACTGGGGAAGTTCATTCCACCCTCCTCCATTGTTTTCATTGCATATATTATTATGTTTTTCATGGCTAGTGTACATTGGGGACAATGTACAACACTAGGTGTGGGGATGGGTGTATTGTATGTATTAGGGTTATTGTTTGCATGCTAGTGTTACCCATGATGGCTTGTTCATTATTGCAAGACTATTATAGCATGGATTAATGATTGATTTGAGTTACATATTTGTTGTTGTACTCTATTGAATCATGTTTCACCTCTAGTATTGTCTTGTGCACTGAATCTTGTGTTGATGCCCTGGGAATAACCAACATGACTACTCTATCTCTCTTGATTACTTAACACACAACTTTGAGTATTTGGTCTTAGAGTATTAAGTTCTTTCATTTAATGAACTCTTAAGAACTTCTAAGTCTTGTTGAGCTAGCTCTAGTTTTGTGGCATGTAGAGTAGTCTAAGGAAATAATTTAGTGTGAATGTGAAAAAACAAATATGAAAAAAATGAAAGAGAAAAAGAAAAATGAGTCTATGTCAGTATTGCTCGACTAATGAGGCATGAATGCGTCTATGTAGACTGTAATCGAGTAGTTGGGTGCCTTTTGTGCCTAACTAGCATGTGCACCCTCCAGAAAGATTTCTTTGTGCAGTCTATGTTAGCCGGACTTGAAAAAAAATAGAAAAAAATGAAATGAAATGAAAATAAAAACCCTAGTGATCTTTTTTGGCTACCTACTAGAGGCTTTGAGAAGAAAAGGGATTTAGTTCAAGTTCAGGACTTAGAAGGATCTTACTTGCTCATTGAAGTAGCACTTAGCATTTTAAGACTTAGTACTCTTTGCATGGGGAGTGATTAGCATCTAGAGCTGTACTGATTGAAGTAAGTAGGCTAGACCAGGTCAGGGTAGATGAAATACAAGATTCACACACATGGCACAGACATATAAGAGATGAGACAGGATCTTTCTTTTGTGCTTAATGTTTGTAAATCATTATCTATATATCATTTTCCAATGCTTGTAGAGTCTTGCATTTATATAAGACAGAGGTAATACATTTAGCCACTTATCATTATCTTTGTTTTTCATGACGTGTTTGCTTGGGGACAAGCAAATGCTTAGGTGTGGGGATATTTGATAAGTGTCTAAATGTACGTATTTTAGTATATGTATTCCATATTTCTAGCATGTATTTTTATAAGAATTGATGCCCATTTTGTGCTTAATCGTGTGTTATTTGCTTTGCACGATACAATTTTATAAGAATTGATGCCCATTATGTGCTAAATCACTGTAGCTGCACTGTAGTACTTGGAGAGTATTCAAGTCAGAAATTGAACCAGGGTATATGGCCTCAATGCTGCCCGGGATGGAGCCCGGGATGATTACTGTAGCCGTGGAAGAGGATGAGTTGTTTGAAAGCATACTCGCTCAATGAGGTGCTTATTGAGCCAGTGTAGTTACTGTTTGAGAGCTTTTGTGCACCTTTGCCTACCCCAAATGGGCTCAATGAGGTCCTCAGTGAGCCAGTATACCACCTCAATGAGGTCCTCATTGAGCCGATACACCACCCATGTAGAGGACAATTTGTGAGAGATGTTGGGGGTATATGAGGTTATCTTAAAGGGCATTTGAGGAACTTTTTGGAGGACTCTTGGCAGCCATTACTTGGGAGAGAAAAGGAGAATGAAGACATCATTCATGGGAGTGTTTTGGCTTGAGGCTTGGAGAGATCAAGAGCTTAAACTTCAAGGGGAGAGCTTCATCGTCAAAGGAGGAGGAGCATTCGGCCTTCCTTCGGTTAGAGAAATCATCATTCGGCCGCCATTCTTCATCATCATCATCATTCAGACTAGTGAGTGTCATTTATGCATTTACTTCTTATTTTTGTTGAGTTTGAGATACTTGTTTGTATGATGGTACACTAGAACGCCAAGGCCACTGGATGTAGGTGAACCATGGGGGGTTCATCATGTATTTTGGTTACTACACTTATATTAGTAATGCATTGGTGTGATTTATGAAATGGCTTATTGTGTTTCATGCCTAGAACTATTATGTGGAGAAATCCTTAGTTCTTGTTTGAGTTATACACGTAGACGTGACCTACTCGCGTGTACTAGATCGTTAATGAGCTAAAAGGGGTAATCTTTGACCAACATACTGAGAAATTGGATGTAGGTAGCCCCTCCGAACCATGAGGATAAACTTAGGTTAAGTGTATCCTTGTTTCGTGATCTCCATTCATTTAATGCAATCATAGGGATATGATTAAGGAGAGATCCTTGTCATCATTTTGTACGGGATTAGGGTTTAACTGCTGAGAAATTGGGGTTGAACTATTATTGAGGTCCGTCGGTCTAAATCACCTTTGCTATTTTATTCTTATGCATCCATACATCATGATGACCCCTCATGGGGATCTTCGTCCCTAGGCCTATTTTTATTATCATTGCTTTTGTGATCTCCTTGCTTGTCTTGGAATTGTTATACTTGTGGTCTATTTACATTCTTGCATGTATTAGAGTAGTATACTATGCTCAAGTTGTAAGGTTAGATAATAGGTAATGAATGAGTAATAGGAGATCCTTAGCCCCGTGGAATATGATCCTTTGGCCCTCGCTCAAGGTATTACTTGGTGACCCGGTACACTTGCGGGCGATTAACCAAATATCGGGCAAGAAAAGCTTCTACCATCTCCGCCCACGTAGTGATCGATGCGCAAGGTGATGAATGCAGCCCTCAACTTGATAGCATCATATGTAACACCATTAATCTTGAGCATGTCGCACACCTCCAAGAAGTTCTCTATGTGATTGTTTGAATCCTCATCGGCCAAACCATTAAACTGTGATGACTGCTATAACATCTGGATGAAGCCTGGCTTGAGCTCAAAATTCTGAGCCATGATCGGTGGCCGCATAATACTAGACTGCGTGCCAAGAACTGCAGGTTTGGCATAATCTGAGAGTGTCCTTTACTGCTCATTCTATTTTGCCATATTATCAGACCCTTCAACTTCTATTTTAGCTTGATTAGACTATTTTTTGCATAGGTTCTTTTCCCTTTCTATAAATTCTTCGTCCAATGTCCGAATCTTCTTCTTCAATGGTGCAGGTCTGGCATAACCAATGCCCAATGTCCGGATCTTCGTCCAAGAACTGCAGGTCTGGCATAACCTTTGGCTGTAACCAAAGAAAGGAAAACAAATCAAAATGATCGAAGAATAAGAAAGTCTGAGATAGAACAAGTGATGAATAGCTAAAATAGCAAAGTGCAAAGTGTTTCCAAAATGCTTATTCCTCAACAATGGTGCCCAAAACTTGACACACCTCTTGCGAGTGTGTACCATAAGTGGATGGCTTGTCAAAGTAATAAAGTACCTTGGTGAATGGAAAATCATTTCTACAGTGAATAGTGATTATAAACACAAGAATTTCTATTTAACTATGGTGAAGATGATTTAAAGTAATGTAAATAATATTGATGCACATAGAAATAAAAAGAACAAGAAGGAGACACAATAAAATGATAGGAGAGGCAATCAATAGCAAGTGTGGCACCCGGACATTACTCACCCTAGGACTATTGCTTCAAGTTCAAGACCGATCATTATATCTCCTAACTGATGTTTAATGAGTCGTGGAAATCCTTAAACACACGGTCAAAAACCTAAGGTCAACTGTGACTAACCCTATACTATGCCCGGTAGAAAGGAATGCTCTCAACTGCTCACACTGTGCAAGGTTTAATAAAGCTCTAGAGACTCCAAGTGATAAACCTTATTACTTAATCTAGATCTAACCCTTTGGTCCAGGCGAAAACACCCTAGTAAAAATTAAGCCCCAGCACTAAAGATTATTTTAACGCTTCATACTGTTGTTTGTGCAACTAAGCCCCAGCAGATTTCTGTTGTTAGAACTTCACTCGATTGTGACCACAAAGAACTCTTCAAACATGGAGGTAAGATAAATCACACCAGAAGGGAAAGGGGACATTCTGCTACCTCTCGACTCACCCTCTCAACCCTCTCCAATCTAGGTTTGTCTAACCATCATGGTGTGTCACTAATCAACAAGGATTACCAAGATTGATTCTCAAACCTAGTGTCATTCTAAGGGAAAATCACTTCAACAAGTATGGAAGATTGAAACACAATTAGAACATCAATTAAAGAAAACATAATGAAAGGTCAATAAAACAAAATCATCCTAGGGTTTAAATGTCCACGCATCCACTAGGGGCTTAGCTCTCCATGGAGCAAGATATAATCAATAATGAAATTGAAAGTAAACATGTACAATCCATAAGTAAAACCCCTTTTTACTCCGTATCGATGGTCTTGTGGAGTAGCCTCATCTTCTCCAAAGGTTCCCTCATCAAGCCTAGGGCACACCTCGCTGAATCGATACTGACTAAAGCTCCCCCAATAACTATCTTCCAAATTAACACTGTGTTGAAGTCCGTAGAACCACTCTAAAAACCTTGCCAAAGCCTCTGCAAACCCTAGCCATGAGTGCCTTAAAGTTGGGGAGAAGATGTGAAAAAGATTGGAAAAGGATCCCTCAAAATGCCTCAAGTCGCGACTTAAATAGTACTGGAATCAGGCATCCACACAGCCGTGTTGAATTTCCACATGCCCGTGTGAATCTCTTTGAATCGAATTTTGAGTGCACCATGAACAGTAACTGCTACAATATTCTTGGATTTCATACGGGCAACCATACGATCGTATAGATGGCCGCATGTAGTCGTGTAGAAGTTTCAGTATAGAAGAGTTATTGTAGCAAATTACTGTAACATATCACTGTAGCAACTTACATGAAATTCTAGGTGCTATAGTGCCTGTATGCTGATCGTGAGGCCACCCATAAGCAATCCCGAGATCACATTTAAAATGAGGATAAGGGCATTTTGGATGGTGTATTTGGTCATCCCTTCTCCACTATCATCCTCTAGAGCTTCAAGGCTGCGGGATAAGGTAGATTTGAGGGGCAAATCAGAGGGAGAAGAAGGTTTCACTCAAGGAGGAAGATCTTGGAGCTTTTCAGCATGGATCTGACAAGTTCTTCTCACTACCTTCTAGTCTTGATGTTAGGGGAGTTTGTTTTGAGCTTTGCTTTGCATCTCTTATCTTCTACACTTGCTACTTTGTTGATGATGAACTAGACTCCCAAGGTCATAGGGCATCCGGTGAACCATGGGATGAACTTGCTTGTATAGATGCTTTGATTTACATTTATGGCATTTGTGTGGTTTATGATCCTTTCTTGGTCCTCTTTGATGTGTTGCTTTGCATAAGAACTTTGCGATTCAACTTCTAGGTTGTACTTGGTGCGTGACCATCACCCTTGTAATAGACACACCAAGTTTGGAGGGGATACATGTATGAATACATCATGACCATCGGGTACTTTATATCCCTCCAACCATTAGGGCTAGACATAGGTTGAGTATTGTCCCTAATTAGAGATTTACCTGTGTGTATTGCAATCGTAGGAGTATTTGGCTGGAGAGATTCTGAGCCAATACTGCTATTGCACTAGAGGTTATCACTGCGACCATCGGTATAATCTATTTTTTGATGTTTCTTGGTCCAACCACCATTGCCTTTGTAATTCTAGCATCTTTCTATCTTTGGTAGTCCCAAGGGGATCCTCGCCCGGGGATCTCTCACTTTCATTACTAATTGCTTCCTTAACATGCTTATGTAGTGAGCCTTAGTCCATATGTTTATAGTTTTCTCTATGTTATTTTCCTTATCTTGTTTTAATCATATAATTGGTAGACTTGATAGTGCCGACTAGAGGGAAGTAATAGCAGTTCTTGGGACCCTAGGGAATATGACCCCTGTCTTGTGCATAGGGTATTACTTGACGACCCGTGTGCTTGCAAATTACAATACAATCAAGTTTTTGGCGCCGTTGCCGGGAACTCCAAGAATGCTATGAAAACCTTTAGCTCACTCCTCTAGTTGTTTATTTTAGCTTTTATAAATATTTGTCTTTCTATGTGTGTTTTACCATTTTGTGGATACTTATTTATTTTCACTCTTTCGTTTTTTCTTTGATAGCTTATTTTTGTTTGTTTTGTTTATTTATACGAGGTTTAGATATTGCTTGATTGGAGAGGGTTGAGAGGATAAGTCGAGAGGTAGCGGAGCATCCCTCTCCCCTTCGGTGTGATTTATCCTACCTCCATTTCCTTGAGTTGATGGCGGTTATAATAGAGTGAAGTTCTAGAGGATGAACTCCACTGGGGCTTAGTTGCGCGAGCAATAGAGTGAAGTGTTGAAGGGACTCTAGTATCTGGGGCTTAGATGCGACTAGGGGTGTTTCGCTTGGACCAAAGGGTTAGGTCTATACATAAGAAGAGAGTTTATCGCTTGGATTCCCTAGAACTCCATGTAACTTTACATAGTGTAAGATGTTGAGACTGAGTAATTTCTCCTCCAGGACATAGTGCAGAGTTAGTCACGGTTGACGTTAGATTTGGGACCGTGTGATTAAGGATTTCCAAGACTCATTGAGCATTGATTAAGAAGTATAATAGTTGGTCTTGCACTTGAAACATTAATCCTAGGGGAACATTGCCCGAGTACCCCACTTCTATAGATTGCCTTACCTCTCACTTACTTTTGCCTTTCATTCTTGTTTCTTTTTATCTTTGTTTTCATTATATTTTATCAACACTATCATTGTTCACTTTCACGTGGTTATGTAGCAATTTAAGTATTTTTACTCCCTACTCCCTGTGGATACGATTCCCCACTCACCTAGGATTTATTACTCGACAAACCCGTGCACTTGTGGGTCACACGTAAGGGGCGTTGTCAAGTTTTTGGTGACGTTATTGGGGAGTAGGTGTTTAGAGATACTTTGCACTTTGCTATCTTAGCTATTCATTGAGTCTCTTTTAAATCTTCTTATCCTATTATCGTTCTAATTTTGTTTTCTTTCTTTTGGTACTGCTCCAAGTTATAACCCGAGGGAACCCTTCGATACTAATTAAAGGTGATCCTGAACTTGAACGTACACTGAGAAAAAAGGGTAAAGAACCTGTACAAGAACCACCAAATCTTGCAGAAGTGGAAGTTGAAGGATCTGACAACATGGCGGAATAGAATGAACAATAGAGAACACTCTGTAATTACGCCAAACTATCAATACTGGTGACACAATCTAGCATTGTGCGATCCTTGATTACAACTCCAAACGTCGAGCTGAAGCCACCATTCATCCAGAAGATACAGCAGTCAGTGCAGTTCAATAGTTTGGCCTATGAGGATCCAAATGATCACATTAAAAACTTCTTGGAAGTTTGTGACATGTTGAAGATCAATGGTATTATAGATGATGCTATTAGATTGAGGGCTTTCCTATTCTCTCTAAAAGGAAGAGCTAAGCAGTGGTTACATTCTTTACCACAAGCATCCATCACGACATGGAATGAAATGGTCGAAGCTTTTCTTGCAAGGTACTTTCCTCCGGGGAAATCGGCAAAGCTTCACAATGAGATATCTTCATTTGTTCAGATGGAGCTCGAGTCCTTGTTTGAGACATGGGAGCGATTCAAGGATCTTTTGAGGAAGTGCCCACAGCATGGATTTCCTGAATGGATGATCATTCAGACCTTTTACAACGGGTTGAATCCAAGTACATAACAACTTCTAGATGCCGCCGTAGGAGATACATTGCGGAATAAGACCCCCGATGAAGGCGCGACAATTAGTAGAAGAAATGGACATGAATAGCTACCAAAGGAATGTAAGGGAAAGGAAGAAAGTGGCCGGACTCCATGAGATCAATGCGGTCACAGCATTGGTATCCCAAGTGGATGCATTGAGTAAGAAGTTGGATACTCTGACTTCTCCTAGATTGGCGGCCGTAACGAATTATGATGGATGCGGGGGAGGACATGCCCTAACCGATTGCCCGATAGCCATTGGTGGTACTTCATCCGTTGAGAAAGTTGACTTTGTGGGTAATGTAGTGAGAAACCAAGGCAATCCTTATAGAAACACCTACAACTAGGGGTGGAGGAATCACCCAAATTTCTTATGAAGTAACCTAGGGCAGCAAAATGCCATAGCATAGCCGGGTTTCAAACAACAACAACAAGCACCGAACATGGAAAATAGAATTTCAGGTTTGGAGATCCGGATGACCGACTTAGAGAAAGCCTTGACTTGTGCAATCATCGAATACACAGTTCAAAGTGGTTGAGGCTACACTTTGTAACCACACCGCTTCATTGCACAACCTTGAAAATCAAGTGGGGCAAATCGCGAAGTCTCTATCATAGAGACCACAAGGGAGCTTACCGAGTAACACCGAAACCAACCCATAAGAGCATGTGAAGGTGATCACTCTGGGAAGTTTTCGTGAAGTTGAAGGTAGGCTTCCAAGCGAGAAGACCAATGTTGAAGCACTGGAGGCCGTAGAGGTTGAGAATGGAGCAACTAAGGAGAACGAGGTGGCACCCCCACCTTACAAGCCAAGAATCCTTTATCCCTTTAGATTGAAGAACGACCAAAATGATGAGCAATACAAAAAGTTCTTGGGTCTATTCAAGCAATTGAACATCAACATTCCTTTTGTGGAGGCATTGTCTCAATTGCCTCAGTATGCTAAGTTCTTGAAAGATCTATTGACAAACAAGAGGAAGTTGGAAGAAAGTGCATTGGTGATCTTAGATGCCTCTTGTTGGGTGGTCTTACAAAAGAATATGCCTAATAAGAAGAAAGACACAGGAAGCTTTATTATTCCGTGCAACATTGGCAACTTTGGTGAAGAGATGGCATTAGCAAACTCAGGGGCCAGTATCAATGTCATGCCATACTCTTTCTTTCAAAAGTTAGTCTTGGGAGATCCTATACCCACTCGGATGACTTTGCAATTGTGATGCATGATCCACAAGCGCACGAAGTCGTCAAGTAATACCTCTCATGCGAGCACGAGAGGGTCGTATTCCCTGGGCCCAAGGATCTACCCTTACTTGAAGGTTTGAACCTAGAGATTTCCTAAATTAGATCAACCCAATGGTCACATCAATTGACCCCTAATCCGGTATAAGTATTGATACGGAATTTCATCTGATCAAATCCTCATACGATTGCATTAACAAAGTGGGAATTCTGTAATTAGAGCCAAAACACAACTTGGTCAAGCCCTAATGTTGGAGGGGTACAAAATACCCGATGGTCATGGCGTATTCATACATGAATCCCTTCCAAACTTTGTTTGTCTAGTACAACGGCGATGGTCAAGCTACCGAGTACAACTTAGGAGTTGGTTTACAGAGTTCTCATATAAGCAACACATCAAATGCACCAAGAATGAATCACAAACACACAACATTTGCAATAAACAAAATTTGATCATCCAAATACACAAGTTCATCCAACACATCAAATGCACCAAGAATGAATCACAAACACACAGCATGCGGTGACCTTAGGGTCTACTCATCCATGCAAACAAATACAAACAATAGGTCCATGAAAACAATTACAAATCACATAAGAAAACTACCTCAAACAATAGAAGTAAGATGACAAGCCAAGTTAGGTGGAAAGCTTCCACGTACGCCACAATCGGGGCGGCTTCCCTCGTCATCTACAAGCTCCCAAAGAAGAGATCGATGAAGATCTAGCCAAACCAAGCTTCTCCCTTTGATTCCTCTTCTCCAAAATGTGAGATCTTGCTTCCTATGAACTGGTGGAAGTCGGCTCCAAGAACTCCCCAAAAAGCTTTCTCCCAAAACATCCCCATTTTGCCCTAGAAATTCAATCCAATATATACCCCGTCAGGTCCATACGGGCTCCATGCGGGTGCATGAAACCCGTGAAGCTCACTGCCATTTTGCCCAGAAAACGTGTCGATACTACAATACTCAGCTATAGTGTTTTCTACAGTGTTTCTGCTACAGTACTGAGAGTTGTGAATTTCCAGCAAACATCAATGGCAACTCAAGAGTCCATTGGTTCACAGTCAATACTTTAGCTTCTAAGTGAATGCATGATAGAGTCCAGAAGAATAAGCACTTTTTTTTCTTTTTTTTTTATGTCCGCCTAACGTAGATTGCACAAAATATGTTATAATCTTTCAGAGGGATGCACTTGCTGATTAGGCACAAGAGCCACCCAACTTACTCGATTACAATCTACATAAACGGATTCTTGCTAAATTAGCAGAGGAATACTTATATAGACTAATTTTTTCATTTTTCTATTTTTTTTTTGAATTTTTTTTAAGATAACAAAATTATACATGTCTCTGAGCACCTTCATGCAAAATTTCACTTAAGGATAAACAAAAATGAACAAAAGAACCAAAAGCTCTTAAAAGACCATTGAGGGAAAAATTTACCACTCTAACACTTTAAATCAAAGCAGTGGGTTAGCTGGGGCAAATAAGGTAGAAGTTCTGTGTCAAAGTTGTGAAGAAAGCACTAGAGAGAAAACCTGACTTCCTTAAAGCACAAATAACACTACAACTCATTACTATCATTCATTCAAGCTAGGAGGTTCTTAACAATAAATCCTAGCTGTCACTGGTGAAGTAAGCATGCAAATAACCCATCCCTACACCTAGAATCGTACATTGCCCTCAATGTACACTAATCAGCAGAACATGGTGTAGAATTCATAATAATTAAATGAAGCATGAATGGGAAGGGTAAAGAGACTGCCCCATTTGGTTAATGAAGATTGTATAGTGAAAGCGCAGTCAGTGGGCAACAAGGCTAGCGAAGAGTAAAGAAGATGGGGCACAATCTATGAAAGGTCCTACTAAAATAAGCAAGGCAATCATGACACTTAAGAAAATCAAAGGGGAAGGAAAACATACATATTAGGCAAAATAAAAGTAACACAAGCCTAGCAGGGAATGAATCCTTGCTAACAAAAGAGGTTCAACTAGCAAGCCACAAAACAATGCGAAATACAAAACATAAACTCAAGTTCATAAAAGTCTTGCTCCTAGGCTGGGTGGTGGTCATCAGTAGGTGCAGAAGGTGCCAAGGATGTGGTAGTTCCTGAGGTGATGCCCGAGGATGAAGAAGACCCACACACGATAGAAAAAACTTCACGCATATCCCTTGCCAACTGTCTAAGTGTCACAGTATTCTCTTGATGTCCTTGATGAAGGGAACAAATCTTGCCCTGAATCTCCTGAAGGAGAAGCTCAACTCGAGGTGGTGCATCGTCTGTCTCAGAATTGGACTGTGATGGAGAAGCAGTGATGAACTCACATATGACTGAGTACCGGATAACGGCATATGTGTCACCACGTTTCTCCACCATCGCTGTGGAAACATAGTAGCCATCCCCAAGGGTGAAGATCCACCAACAATGTGCATGTCCCGGGTGTGCTCGATCAAACCCATACCTCAAATCATACGTGTAATATACGTTCCAGTGAAAATAGATCCAAGGCGCGTGTAAGTACCCTGATGAACAAACAACTCGGCAAAGAGGTGACCAAGGTGGATCAGGTAACACTCAATGTTACTGTATAGCTTGAGTAAGTCGGAGCGTGTGATTACCCCAGTGCTATCACCCTAGCCGCCAATGCCTCTACTTAAGAGCGCATGAACATATCGATGCGCGAGATTGTGAAGGCGAGATGCTTTCCTTGACTCATTCTTGTGTCGCCCAGAGATTATATTTCAAAACCATGTGTGTGTCATGGTGGCCAGAAAATCTGTAGGAAGATGATGAAATGTGGGTGTGTTCACGAATCCTGCATCATACAAGCCCAAGAAACAACCCAATTGTGTGTCACTAATGGTGCGCATTGTCCCAAAGACTTGGAAACTTATCCCGGACGGTCTTACTAACTCGATTGTGCTTAGGACCTCCAAGGTGAGCTCACGGTAAGCCGGATCATTAATTCAGAAAATTCTGTCCCAACCATACTGTATGGTGGTTGTAGAAAATTGGTCTAGGGGAAACTTATCCCGGACGTGGAGCTTCCGAAAATTTACAAATGAAGGAAAAACTCTAAGAATTAAGTACACACCACATCACAACAACCATATATGGCATTCACACTTGAAGAGCAAGAGAAACCCCCAACAAAACCCAAGTTTTGAGCAAAACCTTTAATTAGGGCTTGAAAGCTTAGAGTGAAGAGATCTGGTGAAAAAGATGGTAAAACTCCGATTAAATCCCAAGATTGAGTTTGAAAAATGGAGGAGA
Organism: Dioscorea cayenensis subsp. rotundata; assembly: GCF_009730915.1. Lineage (NCBI taxonomy): Eukaryota > Viridiplantae > Streptophyta > Magnoliopsida > Dioscoreales > Dioscoreaceae > Dioscorea > Dioscorea cayenensis. Next base: position 12,729,660 of record NC_052474.1, read on the forward strand.
GGAGATTAGAGAAAAAAAAACCAAGAAAAATGGTGGATAAATGAGGTAGAGTGAAAGAGAAATGAGACAAAGCAAGGTGGAGAAGATGGAAGATGGTGAAGAAAGAGAAAAGGGGAAAAACACCCGTTTAATGGGCTGCGCAACCTATGCGGGGCGCATGCGGGCGCATGGTTCCTGCAAGGTCTGGAAAGCCTGGCCCGTGAGGCTCACGGGCGCTATGTGGGCGCATGGTGCCGGTGAGGATTTCCGGCCGCGTGCGTTGCACGAGGCTGGGAACCTCACCGACGGTCTCGCAGGCGCATGTTGCCCATGAGTCCCTCGGGGCCACCGGGTTGTGGTCCTCATTGGGGGTGGGGGGGTCTCTTGCGCCGCCATGACGCTCGCAAGGCCCTGAAACCAGCCACAAGTGTCCATACGGGCCATATACAGCCCGTAAGGACCTGGAAAATCAAAAAATTGGCATGGTTCCTCTTGCAAACTCAATAAAATATGAATTACAACTTCTTAAATGTCGAAATAACAATAAAACACATCTAAACAATACTAATTCAAGGCCAAAGACAAGCGAGGAAGCCTTAGCATTACTTGAGCACAACAACAAAAATACGAGCAACTCACAAACGTAAGCATTCAACCACAACAAAGAAACTAAGCAACTAAAAGAAATATGAAAATTTAAAGACAATGAATTTAAAGACTTGGGTTACCTCCCAAGAAGCGCTTATTTACCGTCATTAGCTTGATGCACCTTCATTCTTACCTCATGGTGGATCAAATGGTGGGGACTTACCTCCAAGTCCAAGAGAAGTGCTCCAAGATGGGAAACTCATCAAGAGGCATGAAAAGACATGGAATTTACCCTTCCCCTCGAAGAATAGTTGATCGATTTCCCATGGTGGTGATAGTGTGCAATTTATCCCCAATTTCTGTTTCTAGTCCCTCTTACGCCAAATTTTCCTTGTGGTTGATTTCTTTTTATTGTTCTGCCATGGAAATGTCCCCACATAGCCTACATGCTTTACTTGTGTGGGAGGTGGGTTGTTCTCTTTGCACTCATTGCTATCCATTCCTTCCAAGAATTCATCCAAGTGGTTAATCGCCAAGACCTCCTGCACACAATCAGTAATAATCATATCAGTTTCATCAGTAAAATAGAGGGAATCATCATGGTCCAAGGTGTGTTTCATAGCCGTGGGGAGTGTAATAATGACTTCCTCATCCCCCACTCTCAATGTCATTCTAGCCCCCTTTATATCAATGAGGGCTCTGGCGGTGTTAAGAAATGGTCGCCCGAGGATCAATGGGACTTCAACATCATCATCCACATCAATAATCACAAAATCCACCTGGATAATGAGGTTGTCAACTCTAACTATCACATCCTCAACAACCCCACAGAGTTTCTTTATAGACCGGTCTGCAAGTTGTATTGTCATCCTTGTAGGCCTCATGTCTTCCAATCCCAGCTTCAAAAATAGCTTGTAGGGCATCACATTGATGCTAGCCCCAGAATCTGCCAAGGCCTTTTCTTTCATGCCTTCCCCAATCACACATGGAATAATGAAACTCCCGGGGTCACTCAACTTCTTAAGGAGTTTCCTCTGAATCATCGCAGAGCAGTTCTGTGGCAATGCAACTGTTTCTAATTCCTCTAATTTTCCCTTGTTAGTCAGCAGGTCTTTCATAAACTTTGCATACTTGGGCATTTGAATCAAGGCTTCAACAAGAGGGACATTTATGTGTAACTGCTTGAATACATTGATGAATTTCTTGAATTGAGCCTCCTCTTTATCTTGCTTCAATATAGCTAGATAGGGAATGTCCAGCTTGTACTCAGGTACCCTGGGTGTTGGTAGTTGAAGGGTTTCTTCATCTTGTTTTTCCTATCTTCCTTCAATTACACTCTCATATGGCTTAGGGTCTTCCTGTATGGCTACCCTATCATTTTTAGTGCTTGAGCCCTCCTCGGCTCATGCTTCAACCTATTTCCCACTGCTGAGAGTGACGGCTTTCAAATGCTCCCTTAGATTATTTTCAGTGTTACTAGGTAAGCTACCCGGTAGGTGCTCTGAATTTGCCCTAGCAAGTTGCCCAACCTGGTTTTCCAATAATTGAATGGAGGCATGAACTTTCCTTAAAACAGTGTTCACTTCAGCGAATTGATAGTTGATGTTCACAAATTTTGCTTCGGTAATGATCATAAATCTCACTAACACATCTTTAGTGGTGAACTTCATCTCATGCTACTGTGGTGATTGATGTGGATGTCCTTATGGCTGCGGGGGCCAATGTTGCTGTTGTTGACCCCATGAAAAATTTGGGTTATTCCTCAACCCTTGATTATACGTGTTTCCATAGGGATTCACTGGGCCTCTGGGGCCTCCCCCAACATAATCAACTGTCTCGACTGGGGCATCTAAGGATATTGAGATTAGACACTGAACAGTAGCATTCCCTACCCCACAGGTCTCAGAAGACAAAACTGCTCCAGAATTTGAGCTTGTACCCAACACAAACTGATCAAATCTCTTTGTTAGGGCCTCAACCTTGCCGGCTAGCACAGTGTTGTCATTTATCTCATAAATTCCAGCTGCCGTAGGGGGTTTCTGTCTAGTTGACCAATGGCATTCATTACTTGGCATGTTTTCAATCAAAATTTCAGCATCTTCAGGGGTTTTATTTCTCAATGACCCTCCCACCAGCATCGATGAGTTGTCTAGTTGCATAATTCAAGCCATTGCAAAGCATCTGGATCCTCATCTACATGGAGAAGCCATGATGGGGACACTTGTGTAGGAGATCCTTGAATCTCTCATGTGCTTCAAAAATTGTCTCGGAGTCCCCTTGCGGAAATGCAGAAATCTCTTGCCTCAGTCTAGCGGCTTTGCTTAGTGGGAAATACCTTGCAAGAAATTTGTCCACCATTTCCTTCCAAATGGTGATCGACCCCGGAGCCAATGAAGTGAGCCATCTATATGTAGCTCCCCTTAGACTAAATGGGAATAATCTCAATCTTATCGCATCATCAGACACCGAGTTAATCTTGAAGGTGGAACAAATTTGGAGGAAGCGAGACAAATGAGCGTGCACCAAAAACTTGATGCACCATCTGCAAGCGCACGTAGTCATCAAGTAATACCTCTCGTGCAAGCATGAGAGGGTCATATTCCCTGGCCCAAGGATCTACCGTTACTTCCTCTTCATGTGTTGTCTAGATGAAAGATTTGAAGGGTTTCTCTAATCTGCTAATTAAAATGAAAGAACTACAAGTGGAGTCTAAAACAAGGTGATAAACGCCTAAATGTATGTATTTTATATGTATTAATCTTGTATCATTTGTGAATATGTTAACGAATTGATGCCTGTTTTATGTCTAAATTGGTTATTTCGGTGTTGCAGGTCTTAAATGAGTTGAACGACGCTGAAAAATGTAAATCGGATGAATTTGACACCAAAAACGGCAATTTTGGGGGTCCCAGCACTGTAGCGGCACTGTAGCGGTATTGTAGCAGGTCATTGTTCTTGCTGCGGGCATTTGGCTGTGAGTTTCACGGGCTCCATGCGCCCGTATGGGTGCCCGTGAGGTTTGCTGGAAATTCTCAATACTCAGTTACTGTAGCAAAAATGTTGTAGCAAAAACACTGTAGCTGAGTACTGTAACACCGGCATGTTTTCTGGGCATTTGGCTGTGAGCTTCAAGGGCTCCATGCTCCCGCATAGATGCCTGCATGGACTGACGGGATATAAATGAAACCGATTTTTCTAGGGCAAGGAGAGAAGTTTTTGGGAGAGTTCTTGGAGCCGATTTTCACCAGTCTTTAGGAGGCAAGATCACACATTTTGGAGAAGGGAAATCAAAGGGAGAAGCTCAGTTTTTGCTAGATCTTCATCGATCTCTTCTTTGGGAGTTTGTAGACGACGAGGGAAGCCGCCCCCATCGCGGCGTCCGTGGAAGCATTTCCACCTAGCTTGGCTTGTCTTCCTACTTCTCTTGTTTGAGGGAGTTTTCTTATGCCATTTGTAGTTGTTTTCATGGACTTGTTGCTTGTATTTGTTTGCATGGACGAGTAGACCCCAAGGTCACTGGATGCCGGTGAACCTTGGGGTGAACTTGTGTATTTGGATGATTTAATTTTGTCTATTGCAATTGTTGTGTATTTGTGATTCATTCTTGGTGCATTTGATGTGTTGCTTACATGAGAACTCTGTAAACCAACTGCTAGGTTATACTTGGTAGCGTGACCATCACCCTTGTACTAGACACACCAAGTTTGGAAGGATTCATGTATGAATACTCCATGACCATCGGGTATTCTGTACCCCTCCCCCATTAGGGCTAGACCAAGTTGTGTTCCGGCCCTAATTAGGGATTTCCCCACTTGTTAATGCAATCGTATGAGGATTTGATCAGAAGAATTCTGTGTCAATACTTATACCGGATTAGGGGTTAATTGCCGTGACCATCGGGTTGATCTAATTTAGGAAATCTCTAGGTCCAAACCTTCAATTGCATGACATTCTTAGCATCCTTTGCACTTTAGTAGCCCCTAGGGAATCCGCATCCGTGACCATTTCTTTCCCATGATTTTATACCCCTAACTTATCATAGACTCCATTTGTAGTTCTTTTATTTCAAGTAATAGATTAGAGAAACCCTTCGAATCATTCGGCTAGACAATACGCAAAGAGGAAGTAAGAGTAGATTCTTGGGCCCAGGGAATACGACCCTCTCGTACTCGCACGAGGGGTATTACTTGATGACTCCGTGCACTTGCGGATCGTTCATCAAGTTTTTGGCGCCGTTGCCTTGGACCCACAAGGAATACTCGGAAAACTTAGAGTTTATTGATTTAGCCATTATTTCTTTAATTCTGTACATTTGTTTCTTTTATTTTGCACTTTTTTTCCTTTTTATTTTATTCAAAATTATTTTCTGCTTTTAAATAGTTCTTTTTGTTTAACATTTTCTAGTTATTCATTATCCACTACAATCATGTTTTCAGCCAGCAGTTGTGGTGATGCTTCTTGTCTGTATATTCCATACTCGAATTCCCTACTTGATTCTCTAGTGGCACTTGAACCAGAAGGGATGATTAGTACGCACATTCTTGATAGTTGTAGATGGTCTGAGCATTACAGTGTGGCTAGAACTGTACCCTTGGAAGAACTTGATGTGCAGGACCTATTCACGCATTATATGAAGACCAACAATGTGTTGCCAATAGTTGAGCTTACTCCACTTATCCTCCCCTCCATCCCCATCGCTGAGGAGGAAAGGAACAGGTCTGATAACTCTGGTGTACTAGTTCATCGAGATGAAGAGGAAATAGATCTCATGGGGGGAAGTGACTCAGGGTCATCAGGGTGTGAGATTCACGCTATAGAAGAGTGCATGGATAGTGGTAGCTCCACGGATGATGAGTATAGAGGATTCGAAGATTTTGATTTTGGGAAGTTTGGGGGATTAAAATCATCAATTGAGGAACCCCCGGATCTAGAACTGAAGCCGCTACCCTAAGCAAAAATCCGACCATCTGAGTGTGTTAAAAAAGCACAAAAAAGCAATTACGTGGAAGATTTCAGATATTAAGGGGATTAGTCCTTCCTTTTGTACACACAAAATTCTCATGGAAGATAATCATAGGCCGACAGCTATACCGCAGAGGCGGCTCAACCCTAATATGAAAGAAGTAGTACGCAGCGAGGTGATCAAACTTCTTGATGTCGGCATCATTTACACTATCTCCGAGCAGGTGAGTGGGTGAGCCCGTGCAGGTGGTGCCGAAAAAGGGGGATGAGCGAGTGATCACTAATGAAAAAAATGAATTAGTCCCCCACTAGAACGGTCACAGGTTGGAGGGGTGTACATAGACTACGTAAAACTCAATGATGCTACTAGAAAAGATCATTTCCCTCTACCTTTCATTGACCAAATGCTTGAATAACTAGCAGGGCACTCATATTACTCGATTTCTTGGATGGTCTCTCCGGATACTTTCAAATCCCAATTGCCCCGTAAGACCGGGAGAAGACAACTTTCACATGCCCTTATGGTACTTTTTGCTTACCGTCAGTATGCCTTTCGGGTCTATGTAACGCCCGACTACCTTCCAGATGATGCATGATAGCCATATTTGATGATCTTGTGGAAGATATTATGGAGGTTTTCATGGATGATTTCTCAGTTTTTGGTGATTCTTTTCGGCCTCGCCTCAAAAATCTAGAGCTGGTTTTTAGCCGGATGTGAGGAAACCAACTTGGTTCTCGCTGGGGAAAAAGTGTCATTTTATGGTCAAGGATGGCATTGTGCTTGGTCATAGGATATCACAACAAGGAATTGCGTTGGATAAGGCCAAGGTTTCCACCATCGAGCGACTACCTCCCCAACGCTCGGTGAAAAGCCATTAGGGAGCTTTTTGGGACATGCGAGTTTTTCTGAGAAGATTCGTCAAGGATTTTTTTCATTGATTGCACGACCACTTACAAAAACTTCTTGAGAAGGACGCTGCATTCAAGTTTGGTGATGAGTGCATGACTGCTTTTCTTACCCTTAAGAAAAAGCTTGTTGAAGCCCCGATTATTATGTCCCCGATTGGAATTTACCTTTTGAACTCATGTGTGATGCTAGCGACTTTGCGGTGGGGGCGGTTCTTGGGCAACGTCGGGGGGTCATTTCCACCCTGTTTACTATGCAAGCAAGACATTGAATGATGCTCAGGAGAATTATATGACCACCGAGAAAGAAATGCTTGCTGTGGTTTTTGCATTTGACAAGTTCCGTTCATATTTAGTGTTATCAAAGGTGATCGTGTTCACAGACCATTCTGCTCTAAAATATCTTTTGAGCAAACAGGATGCAAAACCTCGTTTGATCCGGTGGGTACTCTTGGTTCAGGAGTTTGACTTAGAGATTAAGGATAAGTGGGGGGCTAAAAATTTGGCCGCCGACCACCTATCGCGCCTTGTAATCCCATTGGAGAGCACCAAGGATAGAAAGGAGATAAATGATGGTTTTCCTGATGAGCAGTTGTTTAGCATTCAAATAATGAGAGAAGAAGAAATTCCATGGTTCGACTGATTTTGCAAACTATCTTGTCATGAGGGACACGTCTCGATCGGGTCGACTTATCAACAACGGAAGAAGTTCTACTCTGATATAAAATATTACTTATGGGAAGATCCCTATTTGTTTAGAACTTGCGCCGACCAAGTGGTGAGGAGATGTGTATCTCATTCGGAAGGGTATTCTATCTTGGAGCATTGCCATGCCGGGTCCACTGGGGGCATTACGATGCCAACCGAACGACTCGGAAAAATTCTAGATGCGAGTTTTCTATTGGTCATCCATCTTTCGGGGACGCACAAAAAGTTTGTTCAATGTTGCGATAGGTGTCGCTGGACTGGAAACATTTCAAGGAGAGATGAGATGCCACAAACACGGACCCAAGCTTGTGAGGTGTTCGATGTGTGGGGGATTGATTTCATGGGACCCTTCCCTAGTTCCCGTGGTAATCAGTTTATTCTGGTAGCTATAGATTATGTTTCTAAATGGGTTGAAGCACAGGCATCCCCCACAAGTGACGCACGAGTGGTAGTAAAATTTTTAAAAAAACTATTCTCCAGATTTGGTACACCGAGAACGATCATCAGCAATAGAGGAACCCACTTTTGTAACTCTCAGTTTGCAAACACCCTGAAGCGATATGGAGTATTCCATAGGGTTGGAACTCTGTATCATTCTCAAACTAGTGGTCAAGTTGAAGTCGCTAACCGCGAATTGAAACGGATTTTGGAGAAGTCCGTAAGTCAGCACAGGAAGGATTGGGCAGATCATCTGGATGATGCCCTTTGGGCATATCGGACAGCGTATAAGACACCTCTTGGAGCGACCCCTTATAGGCTAGTCTACGGGAAAGCATGCCATTTACCCGTCGAATTGGAACATAAAGCATACTGGCCTATTAAGCAACTGAATTTTGATCCTCAGCTAATCGGTCATAAGCGGAAGTTCCAACTAAGTGAGTTGGATGAATAGCGGACTATGGCATATGAAAATTCCTTGCTTTACAAGAAAAGGATCAAGGAGTATCATGACCGACACATTAAACATGGGAAACACTTCAAGGAAGGGGACCAGGTTCTTCTCTTCAATTTGAGGTTACGACTCTTCCCGGGAAGTTAAAAATCGAGATGGCACGGACCCTTCACAGTTTCACAAGTCTTTCCCCATGGCGCCATCGAGATAACTCATCCGGAGAAAGGTACATTTAAGGTTAACGGTCAACGATTGAAGCCATACCTTTCTTGGAGCACTTCTCTTGGGCTTGGAGGTAAGTCCCCACCATTTGATCCACCTTGAGGTAAGAAAAAGGTACGTTGAGCTAATGACGTTGAACAAGCGCTTCTTGGGAGGCAACCCAAGTTTTTAAATTCGTCGTCTTTAAATTTTCGTATTTCTTTTAGTTGCTTAGTTTCTATATTGTGGTTGAATGCTTATGTTTGTGAGTTTTTCATATTTTTCTTTTGTTGATGTTTTTGTGCTCAACTCATGCTTTGGTTTGCTCGCTTGTATTTGGCCTTAAATTAGTATTGTTTAGTTGTGTTTCATTGTCATCCCGGCGCTTAAATGGTTCTAATTCATATTTTATTAAGTGTGCAAGAGGAACCATGCCAATTTTTCAATTTTTCCAGGTCCATACGGGCTGTATACGGCCCGTATGGATATTTGTGGCATGTTCCAAGGCCTTGTGGGCATCATTGCGGCCGCAGGAGACCCTTCGCGAGAAGTATTTTTCATGGGCTGTGGGTCTCACGGGCGCCATGCGCCCGCGAGGCCGCCCGTGAGGCTCTCGCCCTCACGCTGCGCGCGCGGGCTAAAAAGCTCACGGGCGCCATGGCCCCGCATGGGACCCGCATGGGCTGGGCTGCCCATTTAAGGGGTGTTCTTCCCCTTTCTCTCTCTACTCCAACCTCCATCTTCTCTTCTTAAGTTTTCTCTCATTTCTCTTTCATTCTACATCATTTCTCCACCATTTTCCTTGGGTTTTTCTTCTTTAATCCCCTCTCCTCCATCTTGCCAACTCAACCTTGGAATTTAATCGGAATTTAACCATCTTTTTCATGGGATCTCTTCCTTCCAAACTTTCAAGCCCTAATTCAAGGTCTTGTCTCAAACTTGACTTTTGTTGTGTTCTTATCTTATCTTTGAAGCTTGTATCACATATTTGGATGTTGTGATGTGGTGTATGCTTAATTCTTCGAGTTTTTCCTTCATTTGTAAATTTTGGGAAACTCCATGTCTAGGAGAAACTCTTATAAAAAATTTTTCACGAGTTACTGTAGCAAAGGCTGAATTTTTACTAGGCTTGTTTTACTTTTATTTTGACTATTATGCATGTTTTCCTTCTCCTTGATTTTCTTACGTGTCGTGATCGCCTTACTTATTTTTGTAGGACTTCTCACGGATTGTTGCCCCACCTCCTTTGCTCTTTGCTGACTTTGTTGCCCATTGACTGTGCTTTCACTGACCAATCTTCATGAACCAATTGGGGCAGTCTCTTTACCCTTCCTTTTCATGCTTCATTTCTTTATTATGGATTTTACACCATATTCTGCTGATTAATGTACATTGAGGGCAATGTACGATTCTAGGTGTGGGGACGGGTTATTTGCATGCTTAAGTCACCCATGATAGCTGATGAGCGATCCGCAAGTGCACGGAGTCATCAAGTAATACCCCTCGTGCGAGCACGAGAGGGTCGTATTCCCTGGGCCCAAGAATCTACTCTTACTTCCTCTTTGCGTATTGTCTAGCCGAATGATTCGAAGGGTTTCTCTAATCTATTACTTGAAATAAAAGAACTACAAATGGAGTCTATGATAAGGTAGGGGTATAAAATCAGGGGAAAGAAATGGTCACGGATGCGGATTCCCTAGGGGCTACTAAAGTGCAAAGGATGCTAAGAATGTCATGCAATTGAAGGTTTGGACCTAGAGATTTCCTAAATTAGATTAACCCGATGGTCACGGAAATTAACCCCTAATCCGGTATAAGTATTGACCCAGAATTTCTTCTGATCAAATCCTCATACGATTGCATTAACAAGTGGGGAAATCCCTAATTAAGGCTGGAACACAACTTGGTCTAGCCCTAATGGTGGAGGGATACAGAATACCCGATGGTCACGGCGTATTCGTACATGAATCCCTTCCAAACTTGGTGTGTCTAGTACAAGGGCGATGGTCACGCTACCAAGTACAACCTAGCAGTTGGTTTACAGAGTTCTCATGTAAGCAACACATCAAATGCACCAAGAATGAATCACAAATACACAACAATTGCAATAGACAAAAATTAAATCATCCAAATACACAAGTTCGCCCTCAAGGTTCACCAGACATCCGGTGACCTTGGGGTCTACTCAGTCCATGCAATCAAATACAAGCAACAAGTCCATGAAAAACAACTACAAATGGCATAAGAAAACTTCCTCAAACAATAGAAGTAGGAAGACAAGCCAAGCTAGGTGGAAATGCTTCCCACCGGACGCCTGCTGATGAGGGGCGGCTTCCCTCAGTCGCTCTACAAACTCCCAAAGAAGAGATCGATGAAGATCTAGCCAAAACCGAGCTTCTCCCTTTGATTTCCCTTCTCCAAAAGCGTGTGATCTTGCCTCCTAAAGACCGGGTGAAAAATCGGCTCCAAGAACTCTCCCAAAAAAACTCCTCCCTTGCCCTAGAAAAAAATCGGTTTTTATTTATATCCCGATCGGTCCATGCAGGCATCCATGCGGGCGAATGGAGCCCGTGAAGCTGACAGCCAAATGCCCAGAAAACATGCCGGTGCTACAGTGCTGGGACCCGAAAAATGCCGTTTTTGATGTCGAATTCATCCAATTTGCATTTTTGAGCTACATTCGGCACATTTATGATCTGCAACACCAAAAAGAACAAATTTATACTCAAACGGGCATCAATTCATCAAGATATACACAAATAATACAAGATCAATACGTATAAAAATACGTACATTTAGGCGCTTATCAAACATCCCCACACCTAAGCGTTTGCTTGTCCCCAAGCAAACACACATGAAAGAATAGGGGCAAGAAGATAAACGGCTAAATATACAACCTCAAGCTCAAGTAGTGAAGAACCCCACAGGCACAGATGAAATGAAATCAAGAAAATGAGTTGCACAATAACCAACTCAGTAGAGATAGTCATGAGACCTCTGGAGTGCTTTCCTCGTGAGTGTGTGTAAATACTTCATCCCTCGCTCTCCCTCTTCATGCCACATTCAATGACTACCGGTGTTAGAAATGTTAAAGACGCCCTCAATAACGAGTTAAGAGTCCTTCGGTCCATAGTCAACATTTCAATTTCTAAGTGAATGCATGAAAGAGTTCAAGAGAACACAGATTTTTTTTTTATTTATTTTTTTTTTTTCCGAGTCCGGCTAACGTAGACTGCACAAAATAACTTATAATCTTTCAGAAGGATGCACATGCTGATTAGGCACAAGAGCCACCCAACCTACTTAATTCAGGTCTACATAGACGCATTCATGCTAAATTAGCGGAGGAATACTTGACATAGACTCATCTCAATAATACATGTCTCCGGTTTTTACATGTCTCTGGAGCACTTTCATGCAAAACTTCACTTAGGGATAAAGTAGAATGAACAAAAGAACCAAAAGCTCTTAAAGGACCATTGAGGAATGAATTTACCACTCTAACACTTTAAATCAAAGCAGTGGGTTAGGTGGGGCAAACAAGGTAGAAGTACTGTGTCAAAGTTGCGAAGAAAGCCCTAGAGAGAAAACATGACTTCCTTATAGCACAAATAACACTACAACTCATTACTATCATTCATTCAAGCCAGGAGGTTCTTAACAATAAATCATAGCTATCATGGGTGACTTAAGCATGCAAATAACGCATCCCCACACCTAGAATCGTACATTGCCCTCAATGTACATTAATCAACAGAACATGGTGTAAAAATCGGAATAATTAAATTAAGCATGAAAGGGAAGGGTAAAGAGACTGCCCCATTTGGTTGATGAAGATTGTGCAATACATGCATGAACAGGGGGGTGGTTCAATTCAATTGTTAAGGGGTGGTGAGAATGAAGCTCATGTCCTGATAATCCTGCAAATGTCAAAAAAAAAGTATAGTTCATCTCACCAATGAATATGTAGGGAGAACACACAAACAAAAACTCTAAAAACTATCAAAACAAAGTCCATGCAAGTCATTTGTTCAATCAATGTCATGATGTTTAAATCTCTCTAGTGCAAGTGTTTTCGAGGGGGTTTCAAGGATGCTACAAGTGTCAAACAAATTCAAGATAAGCAACATTCAAAAAGTTATCAGTAGTACGATCTGAAATTTGGCAAGAATTTCCACAGATTTTGAAGCCCAAAAATTTACAAACCATGATAAAAATTTAAATAAATTAAGGATCAACCAACCATACAACATTCCTCACGGTTTAAAGTAAGATATGCATGCACAATCAAGAAGAAGAGGCAAGGTTGTTCCAAAACAAAAACTAGCGCTTCAAAGCTTGAATCGATGAAGATCGGTGAAATAGATGTAAAACTTCAATTAATCCACAAGATCTAAGTTGGAAGAGGTAGGAGAGGAGTGAAGAGGAAGAAAAATGAAAAAAAATTGTGAAAGAATGAAAGAAAACGGATGAAAAATGAGTGAGAACAAGGGAGAGAAAGGTGGCTACTTAAGGCTCGAAATTTCAGCCCGCAAGCCATACGGGCTCCATGCGGGCGCATGGAGCCCGTGAGGATTTCTGTCCTTCTCTAGCCCATGAGGCTGTAAGCCTCACGGGCGCATGACACTCGTGAGGCCCCTGGGGAGCAGAAAAATGGTCCATACGGGCCGTATACAACCCGTATGGACCTGGAAAAATAAAATTTTGGCATGGCTCCCATGTAACTTAGAACAAAACTAGTTTACAACATCTATAACACCAAAATATGCATTGAAACACAACCAAACAATGACAAAGCACTAGATAAGATTCACAAATATAAGACAAGCATGGATCATTCAAACAAACAAAAATACAAACACAACACAAACACAAGCTATATGAATAAACTCAACAAACATGTAAAATACGAAAAATGAAACATGAATAATTTGAAACTTGGGTTGCCTCCCAAGAAGCGCTTGTTTTACGTCATTAGCTCGACGTACCTCTTTCTTACCTTAGGGAGGCTTGAAGACGGTATGTTCATCCCAGCTAGAATTGGCATAAGAACTACCGAAAAAAATGAAACGTACCTTCCGGGATGGTGTCAAGTTGAAAGCCAAGCATAAGTTACCTTTTGGCCTCCATGGAAAAAGCTTGGGCCGGGAGTTGTGCAATTTAAACTTGGGCGGCTCCTTAGATGGCTTAAGCATCCTCCCCACTTCTTCTGTGGTCCCGGCAAGAATTCCTTTGAGTAGCCCACCACAAAGTTGCTTGGGCCTCCATGGAAAAAGGTTCGGTCGAGAATTATTCAAAGTTGGTATGGGTGGGTCCTTGGACGGTTTCAACCTCCTACCCAAATTTTCTTCCTCGACCAAAGTCAAATTGCCTTGAACTACCCACAAGTATTGTTTGGGCCTCCAAGGGAACAAGTTTGGTTGAGAACTTGTCAAACTTTGCATAGGTGGATTAATTAGAGGCTTCAACAACTTATCCATAATTTTTCTCTCAACCCTGTTGTGATGAACTTCAATGGCCCACAAAGTTTGCTTCGGCCGCCAAGGAAAAATCTTTGGTTTGGAATTGTCCAAGCCTAGCATTGGTGTGTTCAATGATGATCTTAGCTTAGTACCCACATCTTCGAATACAATTCCCAAAATTTTATTTTTGCACTTGACTAAAATTGATGGATGGATGGAAAAATCTATGTTGAGGCAAGTAGCATCTTCAAATGTGGTCGATGGAGTTTCTTCTACTTCCTCACATGTTTCCTTAGCCATGATGCCATCCTCCCCCTTTTCTTCTTCAATTTCCCATTGAGGTGGAACTTCAACTATTTGCTCAAAAGGTATTGACGCTACATCACTTGCTTCTTCAACCTCCAACACCTCAATATCGGTTTCCACCTCAATTTCACTATTTTTCTCTTCATTCATTGTACCATTTTCAGATAGGGCATCTATAGTTCGTGGTAACTCGGTCGATATGTTAGAAGAATCAGCAATCATGTTCATCATACTTTGAAAAGATGGCCGGGCATTAAAAGGTGCAGTATCCATGGCTTTAAATTCAGCGATCGCTTTGCATCATGAATCTTGCGAACACATCTTGCGTATTGAATCCCCATTCATTAAGTGGCTTAGTATGAACGATCTGGAGGATGATAATGCCACGAATCTTGAGGGGAGGGTTCTTGTAGCAATCCCTAGTGAGGGTACTCCCATTGTTGAGTATGATCATGTGCCGAAAAGTGCGGGTGTCCTCCCCAATATGGATTATAAACATCGATGTATCTGATTGCTATGGCTTGCTCTCTTGGCATCCAATTCTTCCATTTGCTTTTCAAGGGCATACATTTTTAGCGCCAATAATCTTTCTTGACAATCCATGGTCGGATCACTTGGTGTGCTCTCATGGCACTTAATTCTTCCATCTCATTTTCAAGCGCATACATTTTTGGCCGCTAATAATTTTTTTCTTTCGAAGTCCATGGCCCCGTGTAATAAAAAAAGAATAAAACTAACAATAATAAGCTATCAAAAGAAAAGATAAAAAGAAACAAAAATAAATATTTACAAAGATAGATATTTACAACAACAAAGATAAATGACTAGAGCAATAGACTACGGGTTTTCCTAGTATTCGTAGTGTCCCGAACGGCGCCAAAAACTTGGTGAGCGATCCGCAAGTGCACGGAGTCGTCAAGTAATACCCCTCGTGCGAGCACGAGCGTCAGTACACCGGGCCCAAGAATCTACTCTTACTTACTCTTTGCGTATTGTCTAGCCGAATGATTCGAAGGGTTTCTCTAATCTATTACTTGAAATAAAAGAACTACAAATGGAGTCTATGATAAGGTAGGGGTATAAAAATAAGGGGAAAAGAAATGGTCACGGATGCGGATTCCCTAGGGGCTACTAAAAGTGCAAAGGATGCTAAGAATGTCATGCAATTGAAGGTTTGGACCCTAGAGATTTCCTAAATTAGATCAACCCGATGGTCACGGCAATTAACCCCTAATCCGGTATAAGTATTGACACGAATTTCTTCCGATCAAATCCTCATACGATTGCATTAACAAGTGAGGAAAATCCCTAATTAGGGCCGGAACACAACTTGGTCTAGCCCTAATGGTGGAGAGTGCAGAATACCCGATGGTCACGGCGTATTCGTACATGAATCCCTTCCAAACTTGGTGTGTCTAGTACAAGGGCGATGGTCACGCTACCAAGTACAACCTAGCGGTTGGTTTTCACGAGTTCTCATGTAAGCAACACATCAAATGCACCAAGAATGAATCACAAATACACAACAATTGCAATAGACAAAATTAAATCATCCAAATACACAAGTTCACCCCAAGGTTCACCGCATCCGGTGACCTTGGGGTCTACTCGTCCATGCAAACAAATACAAGCAACAAGTCCATGAAAACAACTACAAATGGCATAAGAAAACTTCCTCAAACAATAGAAGTAGGAAGACAAGCCAAGCTAGGTGGAAATGCTTCCACGGACGCCGTGATGGCGGCGGCTTCCCTCGTCGTCTACAAACTCCCAAAGAAGAGATCGATGAAGATCTAGCCAAAAACCGAGCTTCTCCCTTTGATTTGCCTTCTCCAAAACGTGTGATCTTGCCTCCTCTGATCGGTGAAAAATCGGCTCCAAGAACTCTCCCAAAAACTCCTCCCGTTCATCGTGAGCGATCGCTACGATGAATGCTCGACCAAATACCCAGAAAACATGCCGGTTGTGAAATTCCAGCAAACCACACGGGCACCCATGCGGGCGCATGGAGCCCGTGAAGCTCACAGCCAAATGCCCGCATCATAAATAGTGATCAGCTACAGTAATGCTACAGTGTTGGGACCCCAAAAAATGCCGTTTTCGATGTCGAATTCATCCAATTTGCATTTTTAAGCTACATTCGGCACATTTATGATCTGCAACACCAAAAGAACAAATTTATACTCAAACGGGCATCAATTCATCAAGATATACACAAATAATACAAGATCAATACGTATAAAATACGTACATTTAGGCGTTTATCAATAAGTCGGAATGCTCGAGTGTGACTGCCTCTGTGCCCCTCCAAATAGATGTGCCAACTCGAATACGAGAAGGTTGGCACACATTGTAGCATCTCACATCGACCTATATCTTCGCGTTTGAACCTTAGCAAGATTTCCTCCAAAATCGGTACATTGTGATCCACATTGGCCTATTTCCTTCATACTCGGCCTCACAACCCTACCTACATAAGAGTAACATAAAAACACACATATTAGTGTAAAAACCCGAGAAAAGTAATGCTCAACATAAGGAATGAACGCTTCGCTTTCGTATCGCACAAGCACTTATCAGTGACACACCATGAGAATTAGACAAAGAAAGATTGGAGAGGGTCGAGATGGTGATTCGAGAGGAAGCAGAACATCCCTTATCCTTTTAGGTATGATTTATCCTATCTCCGTGTTCCAAGAGTTCTTTGTAGTAACAATAGAGTAAAGTGCTAAAAGAGGAACTCCGATGGGGCTTAGTTGCATAAGCAGCAGAGTGAAGCAATAAAGTAATCCTTAGTGCTGGGTCTTAATTGTGACTAGGGGTCTTTCGCCTGAACCAAAAGGTTAGATCTATATTAGAGAATAGGGTTTATGACTTGGAGTCCCTAGAGCTTTAAGCATCCCTACACAGTGTGAGGTGTTAAGATTGGGCAATTTCTCCACCAAGGCATAGTGTAGACTTAGTCACGGTTGACCTTATGTTTTGGACCGTGTATTATAGGATTTCCATGACTCATTAGACATCAGTTGGTGGCATAATGATTGGTCTTGCACTTGAAGCAATAGTCCTAGTGTGAGCAATATCCGGGTCCCCTATTTTCTATCGATTGCCTCTCCTATCATTTTATTGCATCTGTCTCTTGTTTTATTTATTCTTATTTGCATTGATATTATTCGCACCACTATTGATTCATCTTATGAGTGAGTAGTGCAACAAGTGTCAATTGGGCAAAAATTCCTAAAGATTCAAGTAAAAACTAGAGCATAAGAACATTCAATGTTAAAACTTCTCCTAAGCTTAAGCATTCAAACATTGCAACTAAGGTGAACCGCCATTGGCTACATGAGCATGCATAATAAAAGTGTAAGTATAGCACATGTGTAATATGAACTGATAATGCCCTTTGAGTGTGACCCGCAAGTACATGGGTTTGTTGAAGTAATAATCACAGGTGTGTTGGGTATCGTATTCATAGGGAGTAGGGAATAAGAATACTTAAATTGCTACTTCACCAAGTGAAAATGAACAATGATTGTGTTGATAAGATGTAGTGTAAACAAGAATAAAAGAAACAAGAAAGAGAAGCACAAGTAAATGAGAGATACGGCAATTGATATAAATGGGGTCCTCGGATATTGTTCCATCTAGGACAATCATTTCAAGTGCAGAACTAACTATTATGCTTCCTAATTAATGTATTAATGAGTCATGAAAATCCTTCAATACATGATCCCAAATCTAAGGTCAACCATGACTAACTCTATATGATGTCCCGGTGGAGAAATCGAACAATCTCAATACCTTGCACTTGTATAGAATTGCATGGAGTTCTAGGGATTCTAAGTGATAAACCCTCTTCCTAGATGTAGACCTAACCCTTTGGTCCAGGTGATAGGTCCCTAATCACAATTAATCCCTAGGTGCTAAAATCAGTTCAACGCCTTACTCCGTTGCCTTTGCAACTAAGCACCAGCGGAAGGTCATCCCTTAGCCGGTTCACTCTACTATGACCACAAAGAACTCAAGGAAATTGAGGTAGGATAAATCACATCAAAGGGGAAAGGGGACGCTCCGCTACCTCTCGACTCACTTTCTTAACACTCTCCAATCTAGATTTGTCAAACTCTCATGGTGTGTCACTCACTCATAAGGGTTACCAAGGTGAACTCTGAACCCTAGTGTCACTCTAAGGGAGCATTCAATCAATCAAACATTCAAGATTTGAACTCGATAAAAACATCAATTAAGGAAAGCATAATAAAATTTTAATAAAAACATCATCTAAGGGAGCATTCACAAATCCAAGTACCCACTAGGGGGTTTAGCTTTCCATGGAGCTAGTTACAATCAACAATAAAATCGAATATAAAAACAAGTAATCCATAGAAAAACCCACTCAGTAGTCGTGTCAATGGTCATGTGGAGTGGCCTCGTCTCCTCCAAAAGTCTCGTTGTCCGGCCTAGGGCACACCTCATTGGATCAGTGCCGACAAAAGCTCCCCCAATAACCTTCTTCCAAGTGGAAAGTGATGTCAAAATCATAAAACCTCTCCAAAACCCTTGCTAATACCTCTCAAAACCCTAGCCGCCGCCCTCTTGAAAGTTGTGGAAAAGATGGAGAAAAGAATGCTGAAATCAGGCTAAAAATCGGCTTTTAAAGGGCTAGAATCGGGCATCCACATGACCCTGTGGGTGCCCCTCTTGATTTTCCGCACGGGCGTGGAAAATTTTCACACGCTCATGTGGATTCACTAACCCCTGTTTGGTTCGAGAGGGGAGGGGAGGAGGGGAGTGAGGGGAGGAGTATGGAGGGTTTGAGAAAAATATTGTGTTTGGTTCATGGAGGGTGTGGAGGAGTAGTTTATTTTTTTTTGTTTAGTTGAAAAGAGGAGTGGGGAGGAGAGAGAAAGAGTGTAATGTGTATTTGACTATTTTGCCCTTGTACAATAAAATAGGTAATAATATATATAATAATCAATTGTATAATAATAATAACACAATATATAATATATGATAAACATTATAAAACACACACAATAATTAGGGAAAAATATTTATTCGAAAAAATTATGAGGAGTCATAACATCTTGATTATAATTGACAAATATTGGTTAAAATGTGAACAACCAATGATCATTCAAACATACCCTATTTTTTTGTCATATTTTTTTCATAAACTTAAAAAATGGTGAAAAACATACTTGGAAAGCATACCCTATTTTTTTTTTCATATTTAACAAAAATTATGCTCATGATAAACATATTCACAATCCCAAACAAACAATCACTAGGATACAATAGGAATTCTACATATAGGTGAAGGGCATTAATGGTATTTTGCATTATTTAAAAATTAAAAACAATAAACATCCACTCCCCAAAAGACCCCAATTTGGGGGAGTGGATTATGAGTGAGGAAGGGTGAGGCACCCTCCTCACCCCTCTCACCCCCTTCACTCCCTCGACCAAACAACACCCACACCCCCAACACCCCTCACCCCTCCTCCCTCCCCCAACCAAACAAAGCCTAAAATTCAATTTCTCACTAGCATGATACAAGACCTTCTCATGAGAATTGTCTGCAGTTTTTGCTACAATACCAGCCTGAAACACTCCCGAATCCATGTTTTCATCGAGGTAATGTAAACAGGGCACACATTTATGTGGTAGATAGTTTTGTTTCTTCAATAAACAGCCTCATTGGTGAAGCTCTTGCTATCAATGCACAAATCGGGATACTCGAATGTGACTACCT
Source organism: Dioscorea cayenensis subsp. rotundata (assembly GCF_009730915.1). Classification (NCBI taxonomy): domain Eukaryota; kingdom Viridiplantae; phylum Streptophyta; class Magnoliopsida; order Dioscoreales; family Dioscoreaceae; genus Dioscorea; species Dioscorea cayenensis. The sequence goes on from NC_052474.1 coordinate 12,749,419, forward strand.
TTGTGCCCCTCCAAATCATTGTGCTAGCTTGAAGACAAGGAGGTTGGCACACATTCTCACATTTTGAACCCGATTTATGTCTTCACATTTAATCCTTCTCAAGATTTCCTCCAAATAGTGCATTCACGATCTACATTGGTTTCTTTCTCTAACATTCAGCTTCACAACCCTATATGCATAAAAGTAACACAAATTTACAAGTATTAGCGCTAAAATCTAATAAAAGTAATGCTCAACATAAGGAAAGAATACTTCGCATTCTTATCACACAAGAACTTATCATGAACTCCCCCTCACACACACACACACACACACTTAAGATGTACATTGCCCTTAATATACGCATGTAAGCACAATAAAATATAAAGCAATTAAAAGAAACATATCTGTAGGTGGGAAACAATACTCCCCTGAAATCCTAATGGTACCCTTGATGGAGCTATATTCATTGAGAGTTGAGTTACAATGGGTTTTGGAGCACACACAGCTATGTGAATATCACATTGACCATGTCCATGACTATGCCTCAAATTCCAGACTCATAAGACCATCTGCACATATACACAAGCGGGTTCAGTGAAGCTCAGTGACAACACCCTTTTGCGTGTGTACCGCAAGTGCATAGGTTTGTCAAAGTAATAATACCCTGGTGAGTGAGTAGTCGTATTCATAGGGAATCATAATAAAAAACACAAGGATTGCTATTTAATTAAAATGAAGATGGATCGATAGTGGTGTGAACAATATCAATATGAAAAGATATAAAATGAACAAGAAAGAGAGACGCTACAAAAACTGAGAGGAAAGGCAATCGATAGAAAGTGGGGCACCCGGACATTGCTCCCCTAAGACTATTGCTTCAAGTTCAAAACCAACTATTATGTCTCCTAACAGATGCTTAATGAGCCGTGGAAATCCTAAAATACACGGTCCCAAACCTAAGGTTAACCGTGACTAACCCTACACTATGCCCTAGTAAAAAAATTACTCAATCTCAGCACCTCACACTGTGCAAAGTTACCTAAAGCTCTAGGGACTCCAAGTGACAAACCCTATTCCTTAACATAGATCTAACCCTTTTGTCCAGGAGAAAGACCCCTGGTCACAATTAAACCACAAATACTAAGGATTATTTTAACACCTTACTCTGTTGCTTGCGTAACTAAGCCCCAGCAGAGTTCATCTCTTAGCACTTCACTCTATTGTGACCGCAAAGAACTCTTGGAACATGGAGGTAGGATAAATCACACCAAAGAGGAAAAGGGACGTTCCGCTACTGGCAGGAATCCTCGCAAGTGCACGGAGTTGTCGAGGTAATAAATCCCAAGTGAGTGGGGTACTGTATCCACAGGGAAAAGGGAATAAAAATACTTAATTTACTTCTTAACTATATGAAAGATGAATAGTGATATGTGTGACAAGATTCAATTCTCAAAAGTAAAACAACCCGAAAGAGAGCAAAAGTAAATGAGAAGGTAAGGCAATCGATAAAGACGGGGTACCCGGGTATTGATCCGCCTAGGAAAATCATTTCAAGTGCAAGAACTCTCTATTATGCTTCCTAAATAATGCAATGGTGAGTCAGGGACATCTTTTAATGCATGGCCCCGAGTCTAGGATTAACCAAGCCTAATCCTCTACATGTCCTGGAGGAGAGGTTGAACAACCTCTCAACCTCGCACTTGTAAGAAGGATTGCATTAAGCTCTTGGGATTCCAAGTGATAAATCTCTTCCTAATTGTAGATCTAACCCTTGGTCCAGAAGAAAAGTCCCTAACCACAATTAAGCCCTAGATGCTAAAATCACCTCAACGCTTCACTCCATTGCACTCGTAACTAAGCCCCAGCGGAGGGTCATCCCTTAGCTCATTCGCTCTATTATGGCCGTAAAGAACTCGAGGAACGGAGGTAGAATCTATCACACAGGAGGGGAAAGGGGACGCTCCTGTACCTCTCGACTCACCCTCTCAACCCTCTCCAATCGAGCTTTGTCTAACTCTCGTGGTGTGTCACTCACTCACAAATGTTACCACATGAACTCTCAACCCTAGTGTAACTCTAAGGGAGTATTCAAACAATCAAACATTCAAGATTGGAACTCACAATAACATCAATTAATTGAAAGCATAATAAAAAGATTCAATGAAACTAATACATCCTAGGGTTCACAAATACCCAAGTACCCACTAGGTGTTTAGTGATAAGTGCTTGAGTAGACATATTTTTATATATGTTTTACATGCATAGAGCATCATTTTTACCATGGTTTATGTCTCATATTGTGTATTTGGTGTTCTTCCAAGAAGATTCAAGTCATTTTACTAGTTGGAAGGGCACAAAGGCAGCCACATCTTCATGTTCCTTCTCTTTGTGAAGATTGCAAGACCTCTCAAAGATACGTCGATGTAGAACAGTTTTATAGCCTACCACATGGACGTGTGCCCGGACATGTGACATCAAGAGAAGAGTGTTTGGACCGCGTTTACTGTAGTAGTACTATACCAAAATTACTGTTTGCGCACCCACGTGAAAATTCCTGCAGCCCACGCGTCCGTGTGGAAAATCCACACGGGCGCGTAGAGGCACGTGACAGACGTGGTCTAAGGCCTATAAATAGCCGTTTTGCCCTATTCTTTCTCATCTTTTTTGCGGCTCTTGAGGGGTGAGACAGCTAGGGTTTGGAGAGGAGGTCATTGCGGCTTTGGAGGCGCTTCGTCACCAACTTTGATCGATTCCTCCTCCATCATAGCATCAAGGAAGCCACTGGTGAACCTAGCTTCGGAGTGGGTCCTCCAAGACGTCGAAGCTCTCCATCAAGGCCATCAGTTCATATATAAGGGGGTTTATTTCTATGGTTTAATGTACTTTCATTCATTGATGGTGTGTTTTGTATGTTTCTCCATGGAGAGCTAAAACGCTAGAGAGTATTTGGGCTTGTGAACCCTAGGATTCTCATATTTTGTGGATTTGCTTAGTGTTTCTATTTAATCCGAGTTTGATTAAGTTTTAATCTTGATTGTCTAATGCTTGCTTGCCTTATTGATCTTTTGGTTATTTGATTTGCATGATTTGTTACCTTGGTGAGAGAGAGGTCTCCATTAAGGTTAGAGCCTCAAGATTGAAGAGGGTTGAGAGGCGAGTTATGAGATAGTGAGCATCTCCTTTCCCCTCTGATGGGTGTATTCTATCTCCGTTCCCTAAGCTCTATGCAACCATATTTGGTGTGAGCCATGAGATTGAGAGATTTCTCCGCCGGGACCTTGTAGGGGGTTAGGAACCTTCTCCGGGAATTAGGGTTGGATCAATCTTTATGAATCGGATACACCTCTTGGAATCCCTAGAGTGCTTTGCGGTCATATGTGGTGTGAGGTGTTGAGATTGAGTGATTTTTCCACAGGGACCTCGTAGTGGACTAGTATCGGTGATCGGGAGGCCGGATCCGATTATATTTGGATTTCCACAACTTAACTTACTCTTTATAGAAACACTTTGCTTATCCGGTACCTAATACCTGAATCCTAGAGGGAGCATGACCCGAATACCGCACTTTTACTGATTGAGATCTCCATCCATTTAACCCTTGCATATTCGTCTCCGGTATTCATTTCTTCGCACATCAGATCACCACACCTTTCCATTTATCATTAGGTTAGAAAGCAAAGAAGAAGTTAGTACTAGTAGCCCTGTTCCCTGTGGATACGACTACCCACTCACCGGGGTAATTATTACTTCGACACCCATGCACTTGCGATTTACACGCATATTCGGACTCGTGTCATTTAGCTCTCCATGGAGCACAATACAAACGATGATGAAATCAAATCTAAAAGAAAACAATCCATAGGAAAACCCCCTCGATAGTCGTGGCGATGGTCTTGTGGAGAGTCCTCTACTAGTCGCAAGATCCTCTTGTCCGGTATAAGATACGCCTCGCCGAATCAATCCGACGGAGGCTCCCTTACCAACCTTCTTCCAAAGAGATGGTGATGTCAGAGCCATAGAACCTCTCCAAATCCCTAGCCAATACCTCTCAAAACCCTAGCCGCAGCCCTCTCTCAAGTTGAGGAAAAGTTGGAGAAAAGAATGTTGAAATCGGGGCTGAAATCGGCCTTAAATAGGGTTGGAATCGGGATTCCACATGCCCCTGTGGATATTCCACACGGGCCTGTGGAATTAACGCCCGGGCGTGTGGAATTTCCAAACACCCATGTGGCTCCTCTATTTTGCTCTTTCTTCGGGCGGCTGTGAACAGTACCTCCTGCAATGATTTGCTACAATGATTACTACATTACCCTGCTACAGTAACGGCCCAAAATACTCCCGAATCTATTCTTTCATCGAGGTAACGTAAACGGGCACACGTTCACGTTGTAGATCATCTTGGTTATTCAATAAACGGTCACGTTGGTGGAGATCTTGCTAAATATGTACAAGCCGGAATACTAGGATGTAACTGCCTTCGTGCCCCTCTGAATCATTGCCTTAGCTTGAATACAAGGAGGTTGGCACACATTCTAGCATTCTAAACCCGACTCATGTCTCCGCATTTGAGTCTTCTCAAGATCTCCTCCAAATAATGCGTAAAATGATCTACAATGGCTTCTTTCACAAATAATCGGCCTCACAACCCAACCTGTATAAAAGTACATAAATACACACGTATTAGGGCTAAAACCTGACAAAAGTAATGCTCATCATAAGGAAAGAACACTTCGCATTCTTATCGCACAAGCACTTATCAGCTACCTCTTGACTCACCCTCTAGATCCTCTCCAATCTTGCTTTGTCTAGCTCTCACGGTGTGTCACTCACTCACAAGGATTACCAATGTAGGCTCAAAATCCTAGTGTCACTCTAAGGAAAAACCCATTCATCAAGCATTCAAGATTCGAACTCAATTAAAGACATCAATTATAGAAACATAATTGAAAGGTCAAAAACCCAATATCATCCTAGGGTTCACAAGTCCAAGTACCCTCTAGGGATTTAGCTCTCTATTGAGCAAGATTTAATCAATAATGAAATCGAAAGTAAAAGTATGTAATCCATGAATAAAACGCCCTTGGTATTCATGTCGATGGTCTTATGGAGTAGCCTTGCCTTCCTCAAAGGTTCCCTCGTCAAGCCTAAAGCACACTTCACAAAATCGATGCCGATGAAAGCTGATAAATGCTTGTGCGATATGAATGCGAAGCGTTCTTTCCTTATGTTGAGCATTACTTTTCTCGGGTTTTTACACTAATATATGTGTTTTTATGTTACTTTTATACAGGTTGGGTTTTGAAACCAATTATGAAGGAAAGAAGCCAATGTGGATCACAATTCACCAATTTTGTAGCAAATCTTGCTAAAGTTCAAACGCAAAGATATGAGTCGGGTGCGAGATGCTAGAGTGTATGCCAACCTCCCTCATATTTGAGTTAGCACAACCATTTGGAGGGGCACAAGGGCAGTCACACTCAAGCATTCTGACTTATGCACATAGAACAAGATCTCCATCAACTTATCTGTCATTGAAGAAGCAAAACGATCCACGGCATAAACGTGTAGCAATCAATGTAGCCATCACTATAGCGATTCTTTCGCTCACAGTACGTCGAGAAAAGCGAGAATTAGAGAATCCACACGTTCGTGTGGAAATTATACACGCCCATGTGGAAATTCCACATGGGAGTGTGTAAAATCCACAGGCCCGTGTGGTCCCCCGATTCCAGCCCTATTTAAAGCTGATTCAGCCCCGATTTCAGCATTCTTTTCTCCATCTTTTCCCCAATTTGAGAGAGGGCTTCGGCTAGGGTTTTGAGGAGTATTGGCTAAGGTTTTGGGGAGGTTCTACGGCTCCGACATCGTTATTCCTTAGGAAGAGGGTTGGTAGGGGAGCTTCCATCGAGGTGTATCCTATACCATTGAGGGTGTTTCTTTATGGATTCATTGCTTTTACATTCTATTTCTTTGATTGTACTTAGCTCCATGGAGAGCTAAACCCCTAGTGGGTACTTGGGTATTTGTGAACCCTAGGATGTATTTGTTTCATTGAATCTCTTTATTATGCTTTCAATTAATTGATGTTTGTTGTGAATTCCAAGCTTGAATGCTTGATTGTATGAACATTTCCCCTAGAGTGACACTAGGGTTGAGAGTTCTTGTTGGTAACCTTGTGAGTGAGTGACACACCACGAGCGTTAGACAAAGCTAGGTAGGAGTGGGTTGAGAGGGTGAGTCGAGAGTGCAGGGAGCGTCCCCTTTCCCTCCTGGGACGTGATAGATTCTATCTCGGTTCCTCGAGTTCTTCTGTGCCATGATAGAGTGAATGGTCTAAGGGATGACCCTCAGTCGGGGCTTAGTTCTGCGATGGAGCGGACTGAAGCATTGAGGGTGATCTTAGTATCTAGGGCTTAATTGTGGTTAGGGGACCTTCCACCGGACTAAAGGGGTTAGGTCTATAATTAGGAAGAGATTTATCACTTGGAATCCCTAGAGCTCATTGCAACTCTATTCGAGTGCAAGGTTGAGAGGTTATCTAATCTCTCCTCCGTGACATGTATAGAGTTAGGCATAGTTGACCTTAGATTTGGGACTATGTATTTAAGGATTTCCACGACTCACCATTGCATTGATTTGGAAGCATAATAGAGGGTTCTTTCACTTGAAATGATTGTCCTAGGCGGAGCATTATCCGAGTATCCCATCTTTATCGATTGCCTTAACTCCTCCTTTACTCGTGCTCTCTTACTTGTTGTTTTTACTTTTGAGAATTGAATCATTGTCACAATTATCACTACTGATCTTTCACATAGCTAAGAAGCAGATTAAGTGTTTTTATTCCCTACTCCCTGTGGATTCGATACCCGCTCATCCGGGATTATTACTTCGACAAACCCGTGCACTTAGGGGATATACGCAAGGGGACCTTGTCAAAAGCTCCCCTAATAAATCAATTCTGATGGAATGGTATTGAAGGCCATAGAACCATTGGAAAAACCTTTCCAAAGCCTCTCTAAACCCTAGCCTTGGGCACCTCAAAAAATGGGGAAAAGATGAAGAAAAGATGGAAAGATGGATCCCCAAATCAGGTAATATCACGGCTATTAATAGACTGGAATCAGGTATCCACACTGGTGTGTGGAATTTCCACACGCTCATGTGGATCTGTAGAAATTTAATTTTCAGTTGCCTGTGAACAGTAACTGCTACAGTGACTTGTTACAACGATTTGTTGCAGTACTCCGCCAAAATACTCCTGAATCCACACTTTTCATCATGGCAACATAAACGGGCACACGTCTATGCTGTATATCATGTTGCATCTTCAAATAAAAGCACATTTGATGATAATCTTGCTAGCTTTGTGCAAGTCGAAACACATGAGTGTCACTGCTTTTGTGCCCCTCCAATTTGCATATTTCCTTGAACATAATGGAGGTTGGCACACACTCACATGTCTTTAAGCACAACTTGTGTCTTCATGTTTGTTCACTCAAAGATTTCATCAACTAAGTTCACTCACAATCTACTTTGGCTTCTTTCTTCTATATTTTGTCCACAAGGCTACATGCACAAAAGAACACGAATACACATGTATTAACAATAAAATCTGGGAAAATTAATGCTCATCGTAAAAAAAGAATACTTCGTATTAATAATACACAAGCACTTATCACTCTATAAAAATAAAATAACTTGATTATATAAAGATATAGAAATGAAATACAACTCGAAACTGAAAATAAAAGATAAAATCAGAAGGAGGATCATTTCTGATTGATTCAAGTCCAACATAAAGTGCAGAAATAAAATACGAAAACATAAAAGCAACTAAAATAAAGATGCGTCAAGAGTAGGTGTTACGCAATGTCTTTGCTGCTACTGGTGGTGATAAAGTAGGTGGTGCCGCTGAAGATGCTGGTGCTACTATGGTGATGATGGTGCTAGGGATGCCTGAGGAGTCGGTAGAGCTCTGGGCCTCATAATGAATGGTGATGTCACGTCTCTCTCAAGTTACTGCTGTAGGAAATCAAGATGGGCCATCACCTCGGTGTGGTTTGTGGCGTGTGTCATGCGAACCTCAGGCAGATTTGCCTATAATACCCCTACAGTGCTCTTAAGCCTCTCAAATCGATCAACTAAATGCACTCGTAATCTACTTTTGCTTCTTTCTTCTATATTTTTCTGCCCATAACCATGCATTCCCAAAAGAACACAAATACACTTGTATTAATGATAAAATCTAAGAAAATTAATGCTCATCATAAGAAAAGAATACTTCATATTACTAATACACAAGTACTTGTCAAACTCCCCACACTTACGCTTTTGATTGTCCTCAAGCAAAAATAAAGCATAAAAGAAGGAAATATTGAAAGTGCTTGGCCTTAGGTTCACCAAAAGCATGCAAGGTAAGTGATAAGTGCTTGTGCGATATGAATGCGAAGCGTTCATTCCTTATGTTGAGCATTACTTTTCTCAGGTTTTTACATTAATATGTGTGTTTTTATATTACTTTTACGCAGGTAGGGCTGTGAGGCCGAGTATGAAGGAAATAGGCCAATGTGGATCATAATGCACTTATTTTGGAGGAGATCTTGCTAAAGTTCAAACGCGAAGACATAGGACAGGTGTGAGATGCTAGAGTGTGTGCCAACCTCCTCGCATTCGAGTGAGCACATCCATTTGGAGGGGCACAAAGGCAGTCACACTCGAGCATTCCATCTTATGCATACAAGAACAGGAGCTCCACTAACATATATATTATTGAAGAAGCAAGTGATTCACGACGTGAACGTGTGCCCATTTGTGTTACCCCGATGAAAGTATGTAATTGGGAAGTTATTTAGGTCAAAGACTGTAGCAGAGAAATGTAGCAACACTGTAGCAAGTACTGTAGCAGCATTGTTCACAGCCGGCCGAGAAACCAGAGAAACAGAGAATCCACACGGGCTTGTGGAAATTATCCACACCCGTGGAGTTGCCCGATTCCAGCCCTATTTAAAGCCGATTCAGCCCCGATTTTGGTATTCTTTTCTCCATCTTTTCCCCAACTTGCGAGAGGGCTTCGGCTAGGGTTTCGAGGGGTATTGGCCAAGGTTTTGGAGAGGTTCTACGCCTCCAACATCGTGATTCCATTAGGAAGAAGGTTGGTAGGGGAGCTTCGATCGAGGCGTATCCTATACCGGATGAAGGAATCCTTGGACGACGAGTAGAGGACTTTCCACAAGACCATCGACATGACCATTAAGGGGGTTTCTTTATGGATTCATTGCTTTTACATTCGATTTCTTTGATTGTACTTAGCTCCATGGAGAGCTAAACCCCTAGTGGGTACTTGGGTGATTGTGAACCCTAGGATGTATTCGGTTCATTGAACTTCTTTATTATGCTTTCAATAAATTGATGTTTATTGTGAGTTCCAACCTTGAATGATTGATTGTATGAACATTTCCCCTAGAGTGACACTAGGGTTGAGAGTTCTTATTGGTAACCTTGTGAGTGAGTGACACACCACGAGCGTTAAACAAAGCTAGGTTTGAGAGGGTTGAGAGGGTGAATCGAGAGGTACAGGAGCGTCCCCTTTCCCCTCTGACATGATAGATTCTATCTCCGTTCCTTGAGTTCTTTGCGGCCATAATAGAGTGAATAGTCTAAGGGATGAACCTCCGCTGGGGCCTAGTTGCGCGTGCAATGGAGTGAAGCGTCGAGATGATCTTAGTATCTAGGGCTTAATTGTGGCTAGGGACCTTCCGCCTGGACCAAAGGGTTAGGTCTAAATCTAGGAAGAGATTTATCACTTGGAATCCCTAGAGCTCATCGCAACTCTATGCGAGTGCGAGGTGTTGAGATTGTTCGATTTCTCCTCCGGGACATGTATAGAGTTAGGCATTATTGACCTTAAATTTGGGACTATGTATGTAAGGATTTCCACGACTCACCATTGCATTGATTAGGAAGCATAATAGAGAGTTCTTGCACTTGAAGGGATTATCCTAGGTGAAGCATCATCCGAGTAACCCATCTTTATCGATTGCCTTGCCTCCTCCTTACTTTTGCTCTCTTACTTGTTGCTTTTAATTTTTGAGAATTGAATCATTACCACACTTATCATTGTTGATACTCCACATAGCTAAGAATCGAATTAAGTGTCTTTACTCCCTACTCCCTGTGGATTCGACCACACTCACCCGGTATTATTACTTTGACAAACCCGTGCACTTGTGGGATATACGCAAAGGGGACCTTGTCAGTAAGTATTCTATAAGCAAGGAGAATTTAACACTAAATACAAAAAATCATTGCTCTAGCTAAAAACTTGAATCAAAAAGGACAACAAATCTGAAATTGTGTAAGTGTGTGGAAACTCACTCAAGTCAACTCAACGTATACTCCTCAAAGTTCTAAGCATAAGGGACTTATTTATATACAAAACAAAACAAAACAAAAAGATGGTAGTAGCTTCACACATCTTCTAAGGTAGCCCTTTCCGAAGCGGCCACTAAGGTGCCTTTCACACTTTCGAGGTGGTAGCTCTTTCTACATGGGTAGTAGCTTTCAATCATCCCATGAGATAGCTCTTTCTCTTATTAGGGCATAACTAGTATCCGACTTATGAGAGTAGCTTAACACTTCATAGGTGGTACCTCTTTCCACCCCAAATGCACAACCAAAACAAGTATATATTTTTTCTTTTTCCATTTTATTATTTTTAAAAAAAATTAACACCAGAAACAAAACTAATTAGTGTCTTAAACATCAAACTTGAGTTTCCACAAGGTTTCATGAGTGACTAGTGCAACAAGTGTAAATCAGGCAAAAAATCCTAGAAATTCAAGTAAAAACTAGAGCATGAGAACATTCAATGTTAAAAATTCTCCTCGACTTAAGAATACAACCATTACAACTAAGGTAAACCACCATTGGCTTCATGGGCATGTATGTTCAGTCAAAACTTGTATAAAGAACATGTGTAATGTGAACTTCCCCCCACACTTAAGATGTACATTGCCCTCAATGTAGGCACGCAAGCATAATAGAATATAAATCAATCAAAAAACATATGTGGAAGTGGGCAATTGAAACAATACTCCCCTGAACTCCTAATGGTATGTTCGATGAAGCTTTTTTCAATGAGGATTGAGTTCCAATAGGTTGTGGAGCACACATGGACATGTGAAAATCACATTGGAAGTGTCTATGACTAGTCCTCACATTCCATACTCACAAGACCATCTACACATATACAAAAGGAAGTTCAGAGAAGCTCAACAAAAAATAAAATAAACTCGATTATATAAAGATAAAGCAATGAAATACAACTCAAGACAACGAAAATAAAAGATGAACTCAGAAGGAAGATCCTTTCTGAGTGATGCAAGTCCAAAATAAAATACTGAAATGAAATATGAAAAATAAGAACAAAGAAAAGTAAAGACGCATCAAAAGTCGGTGTCGTTTGTGGTCTGCTCTGCTGCTGCTAGTGCTGGATCAACTGGTGCTAGTGGATCAGGTGAAGGTACTGGTGCGGCTATTGATGGTGACGGTGGTGCTGGGGATGCCTGAGGGGTCCTCGGTTGCATAACAAATGGTGAGGTCATGTTTCACTCTAATAGCTGCTGTAAAACATCAACACACGCCATGACCTCTGACAACGCTCCTTGCTAGTGACCCGCAAGTGCACGAGTTTGTTGAAGTAATAAATCCTAAGTGAGTGGGTATCGTATCCACAGGAAGTAGGGAATAAAAATACCAAGATTGCTATCTAACTAAGCGAATAGGGAATAATGATTTTGTTGATAAAATGTAATGAAAGCAAGAAGAAAAGAAACAAGAAAGAGAGAAGCATAAATAGATGAGAGGTAAGGTAAACGATAGAAGTGGGGTACAAGATATTGTTCCACCTAGTGCAATTGCTTCAAGTGCAAAATCAACTATTATATCTCCTAATTGATGAGTCATGGAAATCCTTAAACACACGGTCTCAAACCTAAGGTCAAACGTGACTAACTCTACAGTATGTCCCAGCGGAGAAATTGATCAATCTCAGTACCTCACACTGTGTAGAGTTGCAAGACACTCTAGCGATTATAAGTGATAAACCCTATTCCAATGTATAGATCTAACAATTTGGTCAAGGTGAAAGACCCCTGGTCACAATTAAACCTTAGGTACAAAAGCCACTTCAATGCTTCACCCCGTTGCTTGAACAACTAAGCCACAGCGGTCGTCATCCCTTAGACTATTCACTCTACTATGACCGCAATGAACTCTTGGAATGTGGAGGTAGGATCAATCAAATCGAAGGGGAAAGGGGACACTCCGCTACCTCTTGACTCACCCTCTTGACCCTCTTGACACGACCGAATATGCGTGTAAACCGCAAGTGCACAGGTGTCGAAGTAATAAATCCCAAGTGAGTGGGTATCGTATCCACATGGAATAGTGAATAGAAACACAATAATTGCTATCTAAATATGATGAGGATAAATCGATGGTATGATCAATGAGATTTATATAAAAAGAGATAAAAGAAATAAGAACGAGAGGCACAATAAAATTGAGAGATAAGGCAATCAATATAAATGGTATACTCGGATATTGTTCCGCCTAGGACAATCATTTCAAGTGCTTAACAAACTATTATGCTTCCTAATTAATACATTAATGAGTCATAGAAATCGTTCAATATACGGTCACAAATCTAAGGTCAACTGTGACTAACTCTATACCATGTCCCGGAGGAGTAATCGAACAATCTTAACACCTCGCACTCGGGTAGAATCCCATGGAGTTCTAGGGATTCCAAGTGATAAACCCTCTTCCTAGATATAGACCTAACCTTTTGGTCAAGGTGAGAGGTCCCTAGTCACAATTAAGCCCTAGGTGCTAAAATCACTTCAACGCTTCACTCGTGTGGAAATTATCCACGCCCGTGTGGAAATTCCGCATGGGCGCGTGTATCGTCCACGCCCGTGAAGTTGCCCGATTCCAGCCCTATTTAAAGCCAATTAAGCCCCGATTTTGGTATTTTTTCTCCATCTTTTCCCCAACTTGCGAGAGGGCTTCGGCTAGGGTTTTGAGGGATATTGGCCAAGGTTTTGGAGAGATTCTATGGCTCCGACATCGTGATTCCATTAGGAAGAAGGTTGGTAGGGGAGCTTCGATCGAGGCGTATCCTATACCGGACGAAGTAATCCTTGGACGAGGACTTTCCACAAGACCATCGACACGACCATCGAGGGTGTTTTTTTATGGATTCATTGCTTTTACATTCGATTTCTTTGATTGTACTTAGCTCCATGGAGAGCTAAACCCCTAGTGGGTACTTGGTTGATTGTGAACCCTAGGATGTATTCGCTTCATTGAACTTCTTTATTATGCTTTCAATAAATTGATGTTCATTGTGAGTTCCAACCTTGAATGCTTGATTGTATGAACATTTCCCCTAGAGTGACACTAGGGTTGAGAGTTCTTGTTGGTAACCTTGTGAGTGAGTGACACACCACAAGCGTTAGACAAAGCTAGGTTGGAGAGGGTTGAGAGGGTGAGTCGAGAGGTACATGAGCGTCCCCTTTCCCCTCCGACGTGATAGATTCTACCTTCGTTCCTCGAGTTCTTTGTGGCCATAATAGAGTGAATGGTCTAAGGGATGAACCTCCGCTGGGGCCTAGTTGCGCTTGCAATGGAGTGAAGCGTTGAGGTGATCTTAGTATCTAGGGCTTAATTGTGGCTAGGGACCTTCCGTCTAGACCAAAGGGTTAGGTCTAAATCTAGGAAGAGATTTATCACTTGGAATCCCTAGAGCTCATTGCAACTTTATGCGAGTGCGAGGTGTTGAGATTGTTCGATTTCTCCTCCGGGACATATATAGAGTTAGGCATAGTTGACCTTAGATTTGGGACTATGTATGTAAGGATTTCCACGACTCACCATTGCATTGATTAGGAAGCATAATAGAGAGTTCTTGCACTTGAAGCGATTATCCTAGGTGAAGCATCATCCGAGTACTCCATCTTTATCGATTGCCTTGTCTCCTCCTTACTTTTGCTTTCTTACTTGTTCCTTTTAATTTTTTAGAATTGAATCATTACCACACTTATCATTGTTGATACTCCACATAGCTAAGAATCGAATTAAGTGTCTTTACTCCCTACTCCCTGTGGATTCGACCCCGCTCACCTGGGATTATTACTTCGACAAACCCGTGCACTTGCGGGATATACGCAAGGGGACCTTGTCAAGTTTTTGGCGCCATTACCGGGGAGCTATGCGTTTAGAGATACTTTGCACTTTGTTTTCTTAGCTATTTCACCACACATTCTATTTCATATCTTCTTATTCTATCATCGTTCTGATTTTGTTTTTCCTTATTTTTGGTTCGGCTCCAGGTTATGACCCGAGGAAATCCATCAATATTGATTGAAGGAGACCCTGAGCTTGTACGTACACTTAGAAGAAAAGGGAAATAACCTGTACACGAGCAGCCTAATCCAGCTGATTTGGAAGTAGAAGGATCTGAAAACATGGCAGAACAAAATGAGCAACACGAACACTATCTGATTATGTTAGACCTTCAGTGTTGGGGACACAATCGAGTATTGTGCGTCCCCCAATTACATCTCAGAACTTCTAGCTAAAGCCGGCATTCATCCATATGCTACAGCAGTCCGCACAATTCAACGGTTTGGCCGATGAGGATCCAAACAGTCACATAGAGAGCTTTCTCGAGGTGTGCGACATGCTGAAGATAAATGGTGTGACGGATGATGCCATCAAATTGAGAGCCTTCCCATTTTCCTTAAAGGGGAAAGCGAAGCAGTGGCTACACTCATTACCTAGAGCATCATTCACTACATGGGAGGAGATGGTAGAAGCTTTTCTAGCCCGTTATTTCCCTCCCGGAAAATTAACAAAGCTTAGGAATGAGATCTCATCCTTTATGTAGTTGGAATTGGAGTCTCTATTTGAGACATGGGAAAGGTTCAAGGAACTCCTGCGAAAGTGTCCGCAACACGGATTCCCAGAGTGGATGATTGTTCAAACCTTCTATAATGGTTTGAACCAGAGTACAAGGCAACTCTTGGATGCGGCGGAAGGAGGTACCTTAGGTAGCAAAACCCCCAACGAAGCACGTCAATTGATTGAAGAAATGGGGTTAAATAGCTACCAGTGGAATGCTAGGGAAAAGAAAAAGGTGGCCGGTCTCCATGAAATTGATGCGGTAACTTCATTGGCGGCCCAAGTGGGGTTAAATAGCTACCAGTGCCAACCTTCTCTGCTATAGTCTTCGACCTGAATAACTTTCCAATTCCATACTTTCATCGGGGTAAAGCAAATGGGCACATGTTCACGTCGTGAATCAATTGCTTCTTCAATGATATATATGTTGGTAGAGCTCCGTTCTTATATGCATAAGACGGGATGCTCGAGTGTGACTGCCTTTGTGCCCCTCCAAATGGATGTTCTCACTCGAATGCAAGGAGGTTGGCACACACTCTAGCATCTCACACCTGTCCTATGTCTTCGCGTTTGAACCTTAGCAAGATCTCCTCCAAAATAGGTGCATTATGATCCACATTGGCCTATTTCCTTCATACTCAGCCTCACAACCATACCTGCATAAAAGTAACATAAAAACACACATATTAATGTAAAAACCTGAGAAAAGTAATGCTCAACATAAGGAAAGAATGATTTGCATTCATATCACACAAGCACTTATCATCTGGCCTAGGGCACACCTCACCGGATCGGTGATGATGAAAGCTCCCCCAATAAAATTCTTCCAAGTGGAGTGCAATGTTAAAGCCATAGAACCACTCTAAAACCCTTGCCAATACCTCTTAAAACCCTAGCTGCCACCCTCTTAAAAGTTGGGGAAAGGATGGAGAAAATAATGCTGAAATCAGGGCTGAAATCGGCCTTAAATAGGGCTGGAATCGGGAATCCACACGCCCCTGTGGATTCAACACATTGGTCTGTGGAATTAATGCACGGGTGTGTGGAATTTCCACACGCCCGTGTGGATTCTCTGTAAATCACTTTTCTCGGCCGGCTATGAACAATACCTGCTACAATGTATTGCTACAGTGTTTGCTATAGTACCCTACTACAACACCGGCCCAAAATACTACCGAATCTATGTTCTCATCGAGGTAACATAAATGGGCACACGTTTATGTCGTAAATCGCTTTGCTTATTCAATAAACGACTACATTGTTGGAGATCTTGCTATACATGCATAAGCCAGAATACTTGAATGTGACTGCCTTTGTGCCCCTCCAAATCATTATGCTAACTTGAATACGAGGAGGTTGGCACACATTCTCACATCTTGAACCTGACTTATATCTTCATATTTGATCCTTCTGAAGATTTTCTCCAACTGGTGTATCCACGATCTACATTGGCTTCTTTGTCTAACATTCATCTTCACAACCCTATATACATGAAAGCAACATAAATGCACCCGTATTAGTGCTAAAACCTAATAAAAGTAATGCTCATCATAAGAAAAGAACACTTCGCATTCTTATCACACAAGCACTTATCAAACTCCCCCACATTTAATCTTTTGCTTGTCCTCAAGCAAAAATTAAAACAATAAGGCATAGATGAATGAAATACTAGAAGTACTTGGCTTTAGGTTCACCAAAGTATACAAAGAATGCATTCTACAAGTAAGGGAAGTTTCAACATTGAATACGAAAAATCAATGCTTTAGCTAAAAACTTGAATAAAAAAGGACAACAAACCCGAAATCGTGTAAGTGTATGTAAACTCACTCAAGTTAACCCAAGATATACTCCTCAAGGTTCTAAGTAAAAAGGGACTTATTTATCTACAGAAAAGTAACAGAAATTTGAAAAGATGGTACTAGCTTCACACATCCTCTAAGGTAGCCCTTTCCAAAGCGGCCGCTAAAGTGGCTTTCACACTTTCGAGATGGTAGCTCTTTCTACCGGGGTGGTAGCTTTCACTCATCCCATGAGATAGCTCTTTCTCTCATTAGGGCATAACTGGTATCCGACTTATGAGAGTAGCTTCATACTCCATAGGTGGTAGCTCTTTCCACCCAACAAGCACAACTAAACAATGAAACTCTTTTGTTCTTTTTTTTTATTTTTTTCACTATTTTTTTTTCAAAATTAACAAAATACACAACTACATCTAGTCTCTTTAACATCAAACTTGAGTTTCTAAAAGAGTTTAAAGAGTGAGTAGTGCAACAAGTGTGAATCGGGCAAAAATTACTACAAATTCAATTAGAAACTAGAGCATGAGAACATTCAATGTTAAAAATTCTCCTAAACTCAAGAATACAATCGTTGCAACTAAGGTGAACCGCCATTGGCTATGTGAGCATGTATAAGAATCAAACTAACATAAAAGATATGTGTACTATGAAACCCCCCACACACACACACACACACACTTAAGTTGTACATTGTCCCCAATCTACACATGCAAGCTCACTCATAATATATATTAATCAAGAACATATATGTGGGAGAAACAATAAAAACAATACTCCCTTGACTCCTAATGTTGCATTTGATGGAGCTAAATCCTTGGGAGTGATGTTCCAACAGGTTGTGAAGCACACAGGGCCAAGTGCCTAAGCACCTTAGCCGTGTCCATGATAAGCTCTCAATTCCCAGATGGACAAGACCATCAGCATGCATACTCAAGGGGGTTCAGTGAAGCTCAATAAACAAAAATGACTCGAGTATATAAAAGATAGAGCAATGAAATACAACTCGAGACAAAAATAAAAGATAAACTCAGAAGGAAGATTCTTTCTGAGTATATGATGGCGGGCGCATAGACGACGTGGCATGTGCGTACATGGAGAAGTACAATGCAAGGGCATTTTAGTAATTTGGCGGGTGACGAGATTTTACGGTTGCACCAAGTCTATTTGATGGGAAACAGGTCAAGAAACAAAAGTTATAGTTTGTGTCCCACAAACTCGTGAGTCATACCAAAATTTGGCCAAATTCCATCGTTTAGGCCTCGAAAACAGTAATTTTGCTATTTTTAATAATAATTGATTTCATTATATCTTAGGATAGAAATCTCTGATTTGTGAGCCGTTTGTGGCAATAGTCTTTATTTTGATAGATTTCTTATTTCTTGCTAATATTTGAGAATTTACTATTTTTGGTAAAATTTAAATTATCTCCTTTGTTAGTGCTATTTTCGCCTATTTAATGTAAGCCTATGGGCAAGAGGAAATCAGTTTTGTTATCACTATTTTCTTTAGTAATAAGATTTTACTCTTCCCAAATTCCTGGCTATCTTTGATCAACAAGGTTTGGACAACTTGTTATCGGGCATTCATGCCCGAATCAATGGTCTCAAGTATACTGCTGGATCAGTTTGGTACTAGAGCCGAATCGATCATGCCACCACGAGGACGAGGTGCGTGTCGCCCTATGTAAAGGATGGAGGAGATCTACGATCGTGAGGATGATACTAGATTTGAGCAGCGAGTTAGCTGCCTCTTAGACCATCAGATGGAGCGGATGATGGAGGAGCTGGCTGAACGGATTACCCAAATGATGGGTAGCATCAATAAGGGACGTGTTTCCGAGAGTGGAAGCGAAGGCACCATTGAGAAAGACAATGGCTACATTGCTGATGTTGTCCTGGCAGGATGACGAAGAGGGCAAGATCGTGGCGGTGATAATAGACACTACCTCAATGAAGATAGGCATTGGGAATCTAGCATACGGGTCGATATTCCAGAATTCCATGGTAGACTACAAGCGGAGGAGTTCCTTAACTGGCTGACCATAGTCGAGGAGATCTTGGAGTTCAAAGGGGTCCTGGATGATAGAATAGTGGCGCTAGTGGCAATGCGGCTGCGTGGGCACGCAATCGCATGGTGGCAACAACTGAAGGTCAACCGTAGCAGGTTAGGAAAAGACAAGATCAACTCCTGGGAGAAGATGAAGAAGTACATGCACTCCAATTTCTTACCCCATAATTACCAGTGCGTGATTTTTAGTAGATTGCATAATCTACGACAAGGAGCTCACACTGTGGAGGAGTACACAATGGAGTTCTATCAGTTGTTGGCTCGGAATGAAGTTCAAGAATCAACTGATCAATTGGTGGCGAGGTACATTGGTGGCTTGAGGACCCAAATCCAGGAGACCATCAACCTGTTCGACCCAATCTCCATCTCAGCAGCCCATCAGCAAGTTTTGATTATTGAACGGCAATAGCGGCGTTCAGTCCAATTGAGTTTTGGGGTAACACATGGAGGAGGCCGTCCAACACCCTCTCCTACAGGTAGGCTGGCCCAAGGGGGAATTACTGCGGAGCGTTCCACAAGACCTACCGTGACCTGGGGAGCCAATAGCAACATTCAGTGTTTCAGTTGTGGAGAAAAAGGGCATCGTCAAGCGGATTGCAGGAAGGCAAGGAAGAGAGTTATGATTTCTGAGGAAGAAAAGCAGACAGGTTACATTCTTTTGCCTGTATTTGATGAAGATGTCCTTGATGAGGAGAACGTTGAAGGTGACATTGTTACGGCCTTGGTCGTACGAAGATCCTGCTTAACACCCAAGGCTACTGAAGATGATTGGCGGCGATCTAACATCTTCCAGTCCACCTGTACTATCCTTGGAAAGGTATACAAGTTTGTGATTGATGCAAGTAGTTGTGAGAACATTATCTCTGACGAAGCAGTACAGAAGCTGAATATCTCCACTGAGCAACACCCGACACCGTAAAAGCTGGCTTGGCTCAAGCGGGGCGGTGAGCTTATGGTTAGCAAGCGCGCTTTGATCACCTTCTCGATTGGCTCAAAGTACAGAGATGAAGTATGGTGTGACATTGTGCGTATGGATGCCGCTCATTTATTATTGGGCATGCCTTGGCAATACGATCAGAATGTGACACACGATGGCTGCGTAAACTCTTATAGCTTTGACTACAATGGCGTGAAGATAGTGTTGGTGCCCAGTAAGCCTGTGGAAGCACCAAACGGCCCCAACACCAACTTGTTGTTTTATGCGCCATTCGGGAGATAGTTACAGGATTCAGGAACTGCTTTTGTCTTGCTCGGGAAGACAGTCACCGAAGACTTGGAGATGCCAGAAATTCCAGATATCATTCATCCTTTACTTGACAAGTTCCAAGAAGTCTTCCCTGATGATTTACAGGGGGCACTTCCACCCCTTCGGGATATACAACATCAGATAGAGCTCTAGCCTGTCTCTGTCTTACCACACCGACCACACTATCGGATGAGCCCGAGGGAGCATGAAGAACTAAGGCGTTGATAAGTGCTTGAGTAGACATATTTTTATATATGTTTTACATGCATTGAGCATCATTTTTACTGTGGTTTATGTCTCATATTGTGTATTTGGTGTTCTTTTATGCATATAGGTTGTGAATGCCTTGAAGAGTAAAAAGGAAGCAAAGATAGGCTATAAAGACACAATGTTGGTAGTTCTTGTTCAATTCAAGGATCAAGACACGAGAGCAGTTCATAAATGTGGAGATGTGTGCCAACTTCCAAGAAGATTCTAGTCAATTCACTAGTTGGAAGGGCACAAGGGCAGCCACATCTTCATGTTTCTTCTCTTTGTGAAGATTGCAAGACCTCTCAAAGATACATCGATGAAGAAAAGTTTTATAGCCTACCACATGGACGTGTGCCCGGGCATGTGGCCTCAAGAGAAGAGCGATTGGACCGCGTTTTGTGAAAAGTAATGTAGAAAAATACTGTAGCAGTAATGTGCCAGAATTACTGTTCACGCCGCGTGAAAATTTCTGCAGACCACGTGGCCGCGTGGAAAATCCACACGGGCGCGTGAGGGCACGTGACAAGCGCGATCTAAGGCCTATAAATAGCCGTTTTGCCCTATTCTTTCCCATCTTTTGTGCGTCTCTTGAGGGGTGAGACGGCTAGGGTTTGGAGAGGAGGTCTTTGCGGCTTTGGAGGCGCTTCGTCACCAACTTTGATCGATTCCTCCTCCATCATAGCATCAAGGAAGCCACCGGTGAACCTAGCTTCGGAGTTGGTCTTTCAAGACGTCGAAGCTCTCCATCAAGGCCATCAGTTCATATATAAGGGGGTTTATTTCTATGGTTTTAATGTACTTTCATTCATTGATGGTGTGTTTTGTATGTTGCTCTATGGAGAGCTAAAACTCTAGAGGGTATTTGGTCTTGTGAACCCTAGGATTCTCATCTTTTTGTGGATTTGCTTAGTGTTTCTATTTAATCCGAGTTTGATTAAGTTTTAATCTTGTATTCTCATTGCTTGTTTGTTTAATTAATCCTTGTGGTTGATTGGATTTGCATGATTTGTTACTTTGATGTGAGAGAGGTCTCCATTAGAGTTAGAACTTCAAGGTTAAAGAGGGTTGAGAGGGTGAGTCATGAGATAGTGGAGTGTCCCATCTCCCTTCCGATTGAGTGTATTCTATCTCCGTTCCTTAAGCTCTATGCAACCATATTTGGTGTGAGGCGTGAGATTGAGAGATTTCTCCGCCGGGACCTTGTAGGGGGTTAGGATCCTTCGCCGGGAATTAGGGTTGGATCAATCTTTAGGAATCGGATACAACTCTTGGAATCCCTAGAGTGCTTTGCAGTCATATGTTGTGTGAGGTGTTGAGATTAAGCGATTTCTCCACCGGGACCTCGTAGGGGACTAGTATCGGTGATCGGGAGGCTGGATCCGATTATATTTGGATTTCCACGACTTAACTTACTTATCATAGAAACACTTTGCTTATTCGGTACCTAATACCTGAATCCTAGGGCGAGCATTGCCCGAATACCCCACTTTTACTGATTTAGATCTCCATCCATTTTACCCTTGTATATTTGTCTCTGGTATTCATTTCTTCGCACATTAGATCACCACACCTTTCCATTATCATTAGGTTAGAAAGCAGAGAAGAAGTTAGTACTAGTAGCCCTGTTCCCTGTGGATTCGACTACCGACTCACTGGGGTAATTATTACTTCGACACCCGTGCACTTGCGGTTTACACGCATATTCGGACGCGTGTCAGGCGTCAAGTAGAAGAACTATTGGCGAAAGGACATATCCACGAAAGCATGAGCCCATGCACAGTCCCCGCTTTATTGACACCAAAGAAAGACCGCACTTGGCGCATGTGTGTGGATAGCCGAGCCATCAACAAAATCACTATCAAGTATAGATTCCCTATTCCTCGATTAGATGATCTGCTTGACCAGATTAGCGGGCTACAGTGTTCACGTGCCTAGACTTGAAGAGCATGTATCACCAGATTCCCTTTTGGTCTTTCCAATACCCCTAGCACATTCATGAGGGTCATGAACCAACTTTTGTTTCCATTCATTGGCAAATTTGTGGTTGTGTATTTCGATGACATCCTCATTTATAGCCACGATGAGAAGACGCATCTTGTACATGTTCGAGATGTCCTCGCCACTATTCAATCCTAAGAATTCTATACGGTAAAGAAAAAATGTGTCTTCTTCACACCCAAGGTATTGTTTTTGGGTTATGTTGTTTCAGGGGAAGGTATACAAGTGGACAAAGCCAAGATCGAGGCGATACAAGATTGGCCAACTCTAACAACTATCACCGAGGTGCGAAGCTTCCACAGCGTTGCATCCTTCTATCGGAGGTTCATCGCTCACTTTGGCAACATCATGGCAATGTTGACTGAGTGCATGAAGGGCAGCAAATTTACATGGACCACCGACGTCGAGGTTGCTTCACAATTAATGAAGGAACTCTTGACCACTGCCCCTGTCTTGGCACTTCCTGACTTCGCCCATCCATTTGAGCTTCACACAGATGCATCCAAGGTGGGCATTGGGTTGTCCTGAGTTAGTAAGGATGGCCTATTGCTTCTTATAGAGAGAAGCTATCAGGCGCACGCTTGAATTATAGCACCGACGACGTTGAGTTTAATGCTATCGTGCAAGCTATCAAGTGCTGGAGGCATTACCTCATCCATCGGGAGTTCATTCTATATACAGACCACGCCGCCCTATGACATATACATCAATAAGATAAAGTGTCAGCCTGCCATGGATGATGGGTAAACTTTCTAGATGAATTTATCTTTGTTATGAAGCACAAAGCTGGGGTCTCTAATCATGTGGCGGATGCACTCAGTAGGCGAAGCAACCTTTTAGTCATATTACGAGTCGAGGTACCTGGTTTTGACTCTTTTCGTGATTTATTTGTAACCGACCCATATTTCTCAGAGATCCTCCAAGATGTACAGGCGGCAAAACGGACAGATTTCCTATCCAGAATGGTTTCTTGTTCCGGGGAAGCTAGCTCTGTGTTCCAGATTGCAGTTTACGGGTGCACATTATCAGAGAGTTGAACGGTGAAGGCCATGTGGGGAGGGACAGGATGCTCCAGTTGATTCAGGCTTCCTACTTCTGGCGAGGCATGCGTAAGGATGTTGAAAAATTTGTTCAATGATGCCGAATATGCCAGATCTCCAATGTGGAGCAACCAATGCTGGCCTCTATAAGCCATTGGCAGTACCTTATCAGCCATTGATGGACATTAGTATGGACTTTGTGCTGAGTTTGCCACGTACTCAGTGTAGTAATGACTCTATTTTTATAGTGGTAGACCATTTTTCAAAGATGGTGCACTTCATTCCTTGCAAGAATATGACGGATGCTGACAATGTGGCCCATCTACTCTTCCGTGATGTCTATCGCCTCCATGGCCTACCATCCTCAATTGTCTCCGATCGAGATACACGGTTTCTTAGCCACTTTTGGAGAAGTGTGTGGAAGATGGTGAACACTCGACTCAATCTTAGTAGTGCCCATCACCCTCAGACAGATGGGGAAACTGAAGTCGTTAACCGCTCACTGGGTAACTTGCTTCGTTGTCTTGTGGGGAATTATCCTAAAGGGTGGGATGTGAGATTGACTCAGGCAAAATTTGCTCACAACCATACTACAAATAGAAGTACGGGATTCAGTCCATTTCAGGTGGTGTACTCGGTAATTCCTTGTGGAACCCTCGACTTGATTCCCCTACCAGCAAAGACTCGGATCCATAGGAAAGCGGCTGACTTTGTAATGAGCTTACAGAACATTCATAAGACCTTTCTCGATAACTTAAACACCGCCAACATATGTTACAAGCAACATGCAGACCAGCAGCGCCGCCATGTTGAGTTTGAGGTTGGAGACTTTGTGTGGGCTTGTTGTCCAAGGAGTGTTTTCAAGCTGGGGAGTACAACAAGCTTAAGGCCAAGAAAATTGGGCCCGTTAAGGTCATTGAGAAGATCAAGTCAAATGCATACTGGCTTCAGCTCCTGAGCCAAATCCGTACGGCTAATGTCTTCAATGTCAAGCATTTGATACCCTATTATGGTGACCCTTCCGACGATGACAATTCGAGGGCAAATTCTCTCCATCCAGGGGAGAATGATGACGAGCGCATAGATGACGTGGCATGTGCATACATGGAGAAGTACGATGCAAGGGAATTTTGATAATTTGGCGGGTGACGAGATTTTATAGTTGTACCAGGTTTATTTGATGGGAAACTGGTCAAGGAACAAAATTTTAGTAATAATTGATTTCGTTATATCTTAGGATAGAAATCTCTGATTTGTGAGACGTTTGTGGCAATAGTCTTTATTTTGATAGATCTCTTATTTCTTGTTGATATTTGAGAATTTACTATTTTTGGTAAATTTTCAAATTATCTCCTTTATTAGTGCTATTTTTGCCTATTTAATGTAAGCTTATGGGCAAGAGAAAATCAGTTTTGTTATCACTATTTATTTGCGTAATAAGATTTTACTCATCCCAAATTCCTGGCTATCTTTGATCAACAGGGTTTGGACAACTTGTTACAGGGCATTCATGTGCAAATCAAAGGTATCGAGTATACCGCTGCATCACTATACAAGTTCAAAATAAAATACAAAAATAAAATACTAAAAATAAGAACAAAGAAGGTAAAGACGCCTTAATTGTCGGTGTCAATTGCTGGTGCATTTGTTGCCGCTGCTGGTGAAGATGATGCTGGTGCTGCAAAATAAATGAGGATTCGGTGAAGAAAGAGAAGCTTACCGATGAAATGAGAATGAAAGAATAGAAAATGGCCGGAAAACTCAAGTAACAACCCTCTAAAACGACGGTGAGAGGTTGGGAGAATGCAAGGATGCGTTCTCAGAATGTTTGGGAGTGAAAAGATGAAAAGGCAAAATAAATTTATAAAGAGATAACGCAGCCTTTTGAGTTCTGTACATCCACATGGGTGTGTGGAAATTACCCACACCCGTGTGACTCCCCAAGAGAGACCCACAGAGGCAGACGGATGCCCCTATGGTTTCTCGGGATGACACCCTATGCTTCTAAACGCATCCACACGAGAGTGCGGAAAATTCCCATGCCCGTGCGCCCGACCCACAGGGGCAGACGCACACCACTGTGGCTTCTCGGTCCAAACGAGAAAAATCGCTAAGTGTTTTGCATGCCCATGCGGAAATTTCGCATGGGCGTGGACATTTACAGGTCCAAATCACAGTGGCAAGCGCACACCCTTGTGTCTTCTTAGGATGGAGGATAGCTCTTCTGTAGAGATCCACATGGGCATGCTGGAAGTACCCACGCCCGTGCATTTGTCACAGGTTCACACACAGGGGTGAGTCCACGCCCTTGTCTGCTCTCGGGAAAAATTACTAAGTCTCTATAGGAAAACACACGCCTGTGAGGAAATTACCCACGGGCATGCGGAAGTCACAAGGTCGCTCACAGGGGCGCGTCCACGCCTTGTGTCTTCTCTAGACGAACTCACAATGCAAATCCATGAGCGTGCGAAATTTCCACACGTCGTGCGTTTTCTCTGGATGCCTTAGAAAACTCTGCAGGCTTTGCTGAAAATTTCTGAACATGTCTGCACACTCAGAGCCTGCCCTATTATGCAAAATACACCAGCGAAAAACATGAGAAACTAGCTCGAGCGACCAAAACTTCAACAAATCCACATGAAAACACACGATGACATTAAGAGCCCACAATAAAATCACAGCAAAAGCATCTAGGAATCAAGACACCAACACTTATACCCTTATTCATGAATACTAACCAAAAACTAGAAAAACATTAAAAACTTGGGTTATCTCCGAAGAAGCACTTGTTTTACATCAGTTAGCTTGATGTACCTCTTCCTTACCTTATGTAGGCTTGAAAAGAGTATGTTCCTCCTAACTAGACATTGCAAAGATACTTTCTTTAAACCAAAAATCTACTTGTCGGGGTGGAATATTTGTTGGAGAGTCCAACCATCTTACCTTTGGAATACAAGGAAACAATTTGGGTTGGGAATTGTCCAAGCTTAGCATAGCTGGGTCATTGGATGGCTTCCATCTCCTACCCACATCTTCTTCCAAACCCAAAATCTCTTTCTTGCAATTTATTAATTGATCAATCCCAAAGAGGGGTGCTCGCTACATTACCTTAGGATTTACTTCTTCTTCCATTTCAACTTGAAAGCAATCTATCTTCGTCGACCCTCCTTGTATCATTTCTTGCTCACAAACATACTGTCCATTCAAACAATCCTCACATTGAATGAAATGTTCTTCTTGCATCCCCTCAATCTTGGCAACATCATACTCATTCCGCCCAACTTCTTCATTGCCGATCACTACCACATCATCTCTATAAAGGAACTTGAATTGCTTGCTCAAATGCTTGTTGTTCCTTGGAGAGTGTGTCAAGTATCCCTCCTAATTGATGCTCAAGGTTTTTATAAGAGGATTAATGACATCTTAGTGTGGTCTCCATATTTTGGATGTAGACATTGGATGCTTCAATAAAGTTAGCTAATACTCTTTGCAACTAAAGTGCATCCTCTACGAGTATCTCACCCTTTTGACATTCCTCTTGAGGTGCTTCCCAATATTGTCCATCACTATTCCACAAGAAGTTTGGGTAGGCCTTTTCAATTTTATGATTTGCGTTGCAACAAGGAATTCTCTGTTGCTGTGAAGCAATAATTTTATCAACTTGTTCACTCAGAGCTTCAACTCGAGAATATAGAGCAATGAGCAGATTAATCATCATTTATACTCCTTGCAAGAAAAAGTAAGATATGACAAAAGAAAACAAATGAGAATGATGGGAGAATAAGAAAGTGTGAAATAGAATGAATGATAAATAGCTAAAATAGCAAAGTGCAAAGTGCTTCTAAAACGCCTATTCCCAGGCCACGGCACCAAAAACTTGACACGACTGAATATGTATGTAAACCGCAAGTGCACGGCTGTCGAAGTAATAAATCCCAGGTGAGTGGATATCGTATCCATAGGGAATAGTGAATGGAAACACAATGATTGCTATATAGCTATGATGAGGATAAATCGATGGTATGATCAATGAGATTTATATATAAAAAGAGATAAAAGAAATAAGAACGAGAGGCACGATAAAATTGAGAGATAAGGCAATTGATATAAATAGGGTACTCAGATATTGTTCCGCCTAGGACAATCGTTTCAAGTACATAACCAACTATTATGCTTCCTAATTAATGCATTAATGAGTCATGAAAATCCTTCAATACATAGTCCCAAATCTAAGGTCAACCGTGACTAACTCTATACCATGTCCCGGAGGAGAAATCGAACAATCTCAACACCTTGCACTTGGATAGAATTGCGTGGAGTTCTAGGGATTCCAAGTGATAAACCCTCTTCCTAGATATAGACCTAACCCTTTGGTCCAGGTGAGAGGTCCCTAGTCACAATTAATCCCTAGGTGCTAAAATCACTTCAACGCTTCACACCGTTACCTCTGCAACTAAGCCCCGGCGGAAGGTCATCCCTTAGCCCATTCACTCTACTATGACCACAAAGAACTCAAGGAAATGGAGGTAGAATAAATCACATGGGAGGGGAATGGGGACGCTCCGCTATCTCTCGACTCACCCTCTCAACCCTCTCCAATCTAGCTTTGTCTAACCCTCGTGGTGTGTCACTCACTCACAAGGGTTATCAATATGAACTCTTAACCCTAGTGTCACTCTAAGGGAAGATTCAATCAATCAAGCATTCAAGATTGGAACTCAAATAAAACATCAATTAATGAAAGCATAATAGAAGGTTTAATGAAACAAATACATCCTAGGATTCGCAAATCCAAGTAACCACTAGTGGGGTTAGCTCTCCATGTAGATACTTACAATCAACAATGAAATCAAATGTAAAAACAAGTAATCCATAGAAAAAACCACCTTGGTAGTCATGTTGATGGTCTTGTGCAGTGGCCTTGTCTCTCCAAAGGTCCCCTTGTCCGGCCTAAGGCACACCTCACCGGATCGGTGCTGACGAAAGCTCCCCCAATAACCTTCTTCCAAGTGGAGCACAATGTCGAAGCCATAGAACCACTCCAAAACCCTTGGCAATACCTCTCAAAACCCTAGCTACCGCCCTCTTAAAAGTTGGGGAAAACATGAAGAAAAGAATGCTGAAATCAGGGCTGAAATCGGACTTAAATAGGGCTAGAATCGGGAATCCACACGCCCGTGTGGATTCTCTGTACATCACTTTTCTCGGCCGCTATGAACAGTACCTGCTACAATTAATTACTACAGTGTTTGCTATAGTGTCCTTCTACAGTACCGGCCTAAAATACTACCGAATCCTTGTTCTCATTGAGGTAACATAAATGGGCACACGTTTATGTCGTAAATCACATTGCTTATTCAATAAGCGGCTACATTGTTGGATATCTTGCTATACATGCATAAGCCAGAATACTTGAATGTGAGTGCCTTTGTGCCCCTCCAAATCATTGTGCTAACTTGAATACGGGGATGTTGGCACACATTCTCGCATCTTGAACATGACTTATGTCTTCGCTATTGATCCTTCTGAAGATTTTCTCTAACTGGTGCATTCACGATCTACATTGGCTTCTTTGTCTAACATTCGGCTTCACAACACTATATACATGAAAGTAACATAAATGCACACATATTAGCGCTAAAACTTGATAAAAATAATGCTCATCATAAAAAAAGAACACTTCACATTTTTATCAGACAAGCACTTATCACCTCTCCAATCTTGCAATGTCTACCCTCATGGTGTATCACTCTCACAAATGTTACCAATAAAGACTCTCAACCCTAGTGTCACTCTAAGGGAGAAATCATGTAACAAGCATTCAAGATTGAAACTCAACTAAAGACATCAATTACGGAAAACATAATGGAAGATTAATTAAATAAATACATCCTAGGGTTCACAAATCCAAGTACCCACTAGGGGTTTAGCTCTCCATTAAGCTAGTTACAATCAACAATGAAATCAAATGTAAAAACAATTAATCCATAGAAAAACCCCCCTCGGTATTCATGTCGATGGTCCTGTGGAGTGGCCTCGTCCTATCCAAAGATCCCCTTGTCCGGCTTAGGGCACACCTCGCCAGAGCGATGTGACGAAAGCTCCCCCAATAACCTTCTTCCAAGAAGAGCACAATGTCAAATCCGTAGAACCACTCCAAAGACTTGGCAAAAGCCTCTGAAAACCCTAGCCAACGGCCTCCCAAAAGATAGAGAAAAGTTAGAGAGAAGGGTAAAAAGGATCCCCAAAAATTGGGCTAAATCGTGGCTTAAATATGGCTGGAATCGGGTATCCACATGCCCATGTGGATTCTCCACACGGGCCTCTGCAATTTCCACACGGCCGTATGGATTCTCTAGAAACCTGATTTTCGACTATCTGTGAATAGTAACTGCGACAATGATTTGCTACAGTAACATGCCAACGTTCATTGTAAGGAAATAATACTTCGTATTCTTAACACACAAGCACTAATCAACGTTAATGTGGTTCGCGTCCTGGGTCACGTGAACCTCTGCTATCTAAGCTCGTAACACCCCTACAACACTCTCAAGCCTCTCAAAACGATCATAGGCCGGAGATGGAGAAAATATATGCACTAGAGGTGGCTCCTGTGCTGCAGGTGGTGCCTCAGTCTCCGTTTGCTCGGGTAGTGGCTCAAGCGCTGGCTGTGACCCCCCTGCTTCGACTGGCTCTGATGGGGGCATGTTCAACATATACACCCCATCTTTATATCTGCAGATCATACCCATCAGTCTCATGGTCTCCAAGCCCAGAAGGATGGTATAATCGTCTTCTTGGCCCCTCTAATCGCCTTTAATACACCCATCCCGATGATGAGTCTAGTGATGTATGGGCCTAAGAAGATCACCCTCACTCTCTCATACTACCCCTGATGCCTCAAATACTCCACCAAGACATGTCCCAAGTGAATCAGCTCGCTCTGGACCATAGAGTACAAATATAATAACTTCTGTCTACTCAAAACTCAAGTGCTGTTACCGTGGTCATTCACTGATCTGCTCAAGATGGTGTGAATGTATATGTAGCTCGGTTGGGAGAGGCATGTAGCCTTCGATACCCCGGGCTCATACTGTCCCTACCCGCACAGTACTCCGTACGCGCATTGTGGTGTCAAGCTGCGAGGGTAGTCTGTAGACAAATAATCGTACTCCACAGTATTAGTAAACGCCTCATCATAGAGCTTAAGTTAGATAGAAAACTATGTGACACTCATGCTATAGTGCTGTCCGAACACTCTCAACTGAATGACGTCTATACTATCAAAGCTGTTATAGGAACGATCGAACTCGAAAGAAGCAAGAACCTCCAGAGTCAACATACAGGTCGCCGACTCCTGTATGGACAACAACCGTCTCCAAGTACCCACTACAAGCATCTTCTCAATCTCACCTACCATATCATCGGCCAACTGAACCTCCTTCAGCACACTCAAGTCTGAGAATCGTGTCTAACTGAACTTGAGCTTTGACAGTCGCTCAAACTGAGCCTAGTGCTCAGAAATCACAAACTCCATGTGTTTCGGTTCTGGGGAATGCTCTCTGGGAAGCTTGCTAGCTTGCTTCTTCGTCCTAGGGGCCAAATCTGTGAGTATTGAAAAGAAATCAATCAAATTCATTCAAAATAACAATACTGCAGAAATCCACACTGTTGTGGCCCTTGTGCTAAAAAAAACTTAAAAATACATCCCAAATTTGTTCTAAACTTATTCTAAAACATGCATCTATCATTTAAACATCAAAATGAAGCCCATTCACTATATTTAACAGAATAAAATCAATTTTGGCAAAGAAAAGAGAGAATGAGGGTTTACCGACAAGATTAAGATGAAAAGCTTAAGAAACGATCGGAAAACTCGAGTAAAATCCCTCTAAAATGATGGTGAGGAGTCGGGAGAGTGCAAGGGTACGTTCTTAGAATCTTTGGGAATAAGAGAATGAAAAGGCGCAATAGATTTATAAAGAAAACTCATGGCTTTTTTTAGTTTTGTACATTTACACGGGCGTGTCGAAATTACACACGCTCGTGTGACTCCACAGGAGAGCTTTACAGGAGACCACACACGGCCCCGTGTACTCTCAGGATAGCATACTTCACCTCTAAACACATCCACACGGGCGTGTGAAAATTTTCCACGCCCATGTGCTCGATCCACAGGGGCACTCACACGCCCCTGTTGCTTCTCTGTCCATCCGAGAAATTTCTCGAAGTGTTTCCAATGCCCATATGGAAATTCCACAAGGGCATGGATCTTCACAGGGCCATTAACAGGGGCACTCACATGCCCCTGTATCTTCTAAGGATGAAGCAGAACTTCTCTGCAAAGTTTCACACTGCCATGTGGAAATTACCCATACCTGTGTGTAGTTCATAGGGTCATCCACAAGGGGAGGCACACGCCCCTGTGTCTTCTCGGGATAGAGCTCTGAACCGGGATAGAGCTCTGAACTCTGTAGACAAACACACACCTGTGTGGAAATTACTCACGGGTGTCTGAGTGTCACAAGGTCATTCACAAGGGCATTCACACGCCCCTGTGTCCACTCGGGATGAGCTCTGAACGAAAACACACTCCCGTATGGAATTTCCACATGGCCATGTGTCTTTCTGGATGACTTAGAAAAAATCACAGACTTCACAGAAAATTTCTAAACAATTTACATCTATTCTAAGCATGCCTATATTATGCAACTGTAACCAGATAATCATGAAAAACATGCTCAAACAACCAAGAACTTCACCAACCACAATTAAGCACATGAATACACTGATAATCCACATAGAAAACACATCAATTGCGTGTAAATATCAAGACACCAACACTCAAAGCCTTATTCATGCAAGTACTAAACTAAAACCTAGGAAAACAATAAAGACATGGGTTGCCTCCCAAGAAGAGCTTGTTTAACATCACTTAGCTTGACGCAACTCTTCTTACCTCACGAGGGCTCATGGATGAAGGTTTCCCTCTTACCTAAAACCTAAAAGCATGATGAGCATAATTTTTTGAGGGTAGAGGAGGAGTTATTGAGCATGTTACCTCATGAGGGTTCGTCACCCTTACTTCATTCTTGCACATCCCTATTAGCCTTAGGGCATTTCTTGTGACGTCTCCTTGCACGCTTTATATTTTAGATCGTTTTCATCATGATCCCTAGGGTAGGTCACACCATGTCCTCTAGACCAAGCATCAAGACTTCTTCATTCTTCACTCCTTGATCTAGCACCCCCTCATACGGGTCTAGATTCATCAGTTCCTGCACATATTCATCTATTAGTTCATCTGTAGTGTCAAGAAAGTAAAGAGTATCATCAAAGTCTAGAGAATGCCTCATGGCTTTGGTGAGGCGATATGTAAGCTTGTTATCCCCAACTTGTAAAGTCAATGACAAGGTCCCCTTGCGTATATCCCGCAAGTGCACGGGTTTGTCGAAGTAATAATCCCAGGTGAGCGGGGTCGAATGCACAGGGAGTAGGGAGTAAAGACACTTAATTCAATTCTTAGCTTTGTGGAGTATCAACAATGATAAGTGTGATAATAATTCAATTCTCAACAATTAAAAGCAACAAGTAAGAGAGCAAAAGTAAGGAGGAGGCAAGGCAATCGATAAAGATGGGGTACTCGGATGATGCTTCACCTAGGAAAATAGTTTCAAGTGCAAGAACTCTCTATTATGCTTCCTAATCAATGCAATGGTGAGTCGTGGAAATCCTTACATACATAGTCTCAAATCTAAGGTCAACTATGCCTAACTCTATTCATGTCCCGGAGGAGAGATTAAATAACCTCTCAACCTCGCACTCGAATAAAGTTGCAATGAGCTCTAGGGATTCCAAGTGATAAATCGCTTCCTAATAATAGGCCTAACCCTTTGGTCCAGGCGGAAGGTCCCTAGCCACAATTAAGCCCTAGATACTAAGATCCCCTCAACGCTTCACTCCATTGCACGCACAACTAGGCCCCAGCGGAGGTTCATCCCTTAGACCATTCACTCTATTATGGCCGTAAAGAACTCAAGGAACGGAGGTAGAATCTATCACGTCAGAGGAGAAAGGGGACGCTCCTGTACCTCTCGACTCACCCTCTCAACCCTCTCCAACCTAGCTTTGCCTAACGCTCGTGGTGTGTCACTCACTCACAAGGTTACCAACAAGAACTCTCAACCCTAGTGTCACTCTATGGAAAATGTTCATACAATCAAGCATTCAAGGTTGGAACTCACAATAAACATCAATTTATTGAAAGCATAATAAAGAAGTTCAATGAAACGAACACATCCTAGGGTTCACAATCACCCAAGTACCCACTAGGGGTTTAGCTCTACATGGAGCTAAGTACAATCAAAGAAAATCGAATGTAAAAGCAATAAATCCATAAAGAAACCCCCTCGATGGTCGTGTCGATGGTCTTGTGGAAAGCCCTCTACTCGTCATCCAAGGATTCCTTCATCCGGTATAGGATACGCCTCAATCGAAGCTCCCCTACCAACCTTCTTCCTAATGGAATCACGATGTCAGAGCCGTAGAACCTCTCCAAAACCTTGGCCAATACCCCTCGAAACCCTAGCCGAAGCCCTCTCGCAAGTTGGGGAAAAGATGGAGAAAAGAATACTGAAATCGGGGCTGAAATCGGCTTTAAATAGGGCTGGAATCAGGCGACTACACGGGCGTGTATGATGTCACACGCCCCAGTGGAATTTCCACACGGCCGTGGATAATTTCCACACGCCCATGTGGATTCTCTGTTTCTCTGATTTCTCGGCCGGCTGTGAGTAGTGCTGCTACAGTACTCTACCGGAAATACTCCCGAATTCCATACTTTCATTGGAGTAACGCAAACGGGCACACGTTTACGTCGTGAATCACTTGCTTCTTCAATGATGTACATGTTGGTCGATCTCTTGTTCTTATATGCATAAGTCAGAATGCTCGAGTGTGACTGCCTTTGTGCCCCTCCAAATGAATGTGCTCACTCGAATACGAGGAGGTTGGCACACACTCTAGCATCTCACACCTGACCTATGTCTTCGCGTCTGAACCTTAGCAAGATCTCCTCCAAAATAGGTGCATTATGATCCACATTGGCCTATTTCCTTCATACTCGGCCTCACAACCCTACCTGCATAAAAGTAACATAAAAACACACATATTAATGTAAAAACCTGGGAAAAGTAATGCTCAACATAAGGAATGAACGCTTTGTATTCATATCGCACAAGCACTTATCAAACTCCCCCACACATAAGCTTTTGCTTGTCCTCAAGCAAACATTAAAACATTCTGTACATCAATGAAGAAAATGTTGAAAGTGCTTGGCCTTAGGTTCACCAAAGTATACAAAGATAGCATTCTACAAGTATGGAAAATTTTAACACTAAATACGAAAAATCAATGCTCTAGCTAAAAACTTGAATCAAAAAGGATAACAAACCCGAATTTCGTGTAAGTGTGTGAACTCACTCAAAACACCGCAAGTTATACTCCTCAAAGTTCTAAGTGCAAGGGACTTATTTATCTACACAAGTGATAAAAATTTTAAAAGATGGTAGTAGCTTCACACATCCTCTAAGGTAGCCCTTTCCAAAGCGGCCGCTAAGGTGGCTTTCACACTTTCGAGGTGGTAGCTCTTTCTACCCGGGTGGTAGCTTTCACTCATCCTATGAGATAGCTCTTTCTCTCATTAGGGCATAACTAGTATCCGACTTGTGAGAGTAGCTTCATACTTCATAGGTGGTAGCTCTTTCCACCCAACAAATACAACTAAACAAAAAACTATTTTGTTCCTTCTTTTTATTTTTCCTTTTTTTTTTTCAAAAGAAGTAAACATAACTAGTCCCTTTAACCTCAAACATGAGTTTCCAATAGAGTTCAAAGAGTGAGTAGTGCACTAAGTGTAAATCGGGCAAAAATTCCTAAAAATTCAAGCAAGAACTAGAGCATGAAAAACATTCAATGTTAACAATTCTCCTAGACTTAAGAATACAAACATTGCAACTAAGGTGAACCGCCATTGGCTATGTGAGCATATATCAATCAAGAACAATAGAAAAGATGTGCGCATTATGAAACTCCCCCCCACACTTAAGTTGTACATTGTCCTCAATGTACACATGCAAGCTCACTCAAAATATATCATTCAAAAATAGATGTGGGAGAAGCAATCAAAACAATACTCCCCTGACTCCTAGTGTTGCGTTTGATGAAGCTAATTCATTGGGAGTAGTGTTCCAACGGGTTGTGAAGATCGCACGGCCAAGTGCTAAAGCACCTTGGCCGTGCCCATGACTAAGTCTCAATTTCCAAGAAGACAAGACCATCTGCACGCATACCTGAGGGGGTTCAGTGAAGCTCAAGAAAAACAAAAATAACTCGAGTGTATAAAAGATGAACTAATGAATACAACTCGATAATGCAAAATAACATAAACTCAGAAGAAAAATCCTTTCTGAGTGAACAAGTCTAAAAACAAGAAAATAAGATAAAGTAAAATGCATGAAAGTAAAAGAAAGGTCAAGTGTCGAAGTCACTCTCGGTCTCCGCTGCTGCTGCTGCGGAAGTGGAAGCATATAGTGGGTCCTCTGGTGCTGGGGTCGAGGATGGAGGTGCTGGAGGTACTGGCGGTGCCTGAAGAGTCCTCGGCTGCAGGACGAATGATGAGGCAACGTCTCGCTCTAAGATCTGCTGTAATATGTCAAAACGCACCATGAACTTTGTGTACTGAGTGGCCTGCATAGCCTTAATCTCGGCAACCTCGGCTCGAACCACTCCTATAGCATTCTCGAGCCTCTCAAAGCGATCATTGGCTCGAGAAGGTGAAAACATACGCACTGGGGGCGGTTCCTCGGCCGCTGGAGGTGCCTCGGTTTCCATCGATGCGGCTGAGGCTTGGGGGCAGGCTGAGATGCTCCGGCGTCATCACCCTCATCCTTAGCTATCTCTGGGGCTGGTAAAACTAATGCAAAAACCCATGTCCGAACCCTGCGGACCATGCCCATCAACCACATCGTCTCTAGACCTAGGGGAGCGGGTACACTCGTCTTCTCGGCCCCGTGAATCGAATCCAAGAGACCCATGCCCAGCACTAATCTCGTAATGTAAGGACCCGAGAAGATCGCTCCCATTCTAGTGTACTGTCCCTGATGTCTGATGTAATCAGCCAAGATGTGCCCTAAGTGGATCGGTACGCGCTCAAGACACCAATACTATTGCCACGGCCATTCACCGACCCACTCATGATTGCTTGCAAATATCTGTAGGCAGGCCGAGAAAGGCACGTGGCCTTGGAGACCCCTGGCTCGTACTGACCCTGACCACATAGCACTCTGTAAGCTCTCTGCAGGGTCAAGGTTCCAGGATAATCAGTAGGCAACTGTGCGTACTCCTCGGAATCTGTGAATGCCTCCTCGTATAAGCCAAGTAGTATGGAAAATTGCGTAATGCTCTAACTATGGTGGCGTCCAAACACTCTGAACTGAATGGTGCCCAAATGCATGAAGCTCGATACGCTCTATAAAACTCAAACGAGGAGAGCACCTCCGAGTGCAAACTCTCTGATAGTCGGGCTTTCTAATCGTCAACAACTCGCCGCCAACCCCTCTCGAAACACGGTCCTCAACCTCATCGCCGAACTCATCTCCTCGTCAAGATCTCGTAATATAGTCGTGTCCGAGAATCGAGTCCGTCCCAGGGCGTAGTCTCGATAAGCGCTCATATCGGGCCTGATGTTCGGGAATCGCAAATCGCATGCCCTCGGGCTCAGAGGATGACTCACGTGGCCTCTTATTAGTTTGCTTCTTTGTCCTAGGTGCCATGATCTGCCAAATTTAAACAAAATTAGTCAAACAAGTTGATAAAACAATACTGCAGAAATCCACATGGTCGTGTGGAATTTCCGCACGCCCGTGTGGATTCACGGGCCGTGAGAAACGCATTGCCAGGTATCAACAATCCAAAAATACAGCTCAATAATATCTCTAACTTCGTTCTAAACATAAATCATTGTTCCAATTGAAGAAACGAAGCATTATTAACCAGATTAATCAATAGAAATCATGAATTGACGAAGAAGATGAAGAAAATGAATTTACCGACGAGGAGAAATGAGAAAATAGAGAGCCGGCCGGAAAACTTGCTAAAATCCCACCAAACTGGCGCAATGGACTCAGAGAATGTTGTGAGAGTGTTTTCAAGTGAAAAGGAGTCATGAAGAAGGAGAGAACTCATCCCCTTTTTAAATAAAATTCGCGACTTTTGACGTTCTGTGCATCCACACGGGCATGTGGAAATTCCCCACGCCCGTGTGCCTCACTTCAAAAGCTCCACAGGGGCGTCTGCATGCCCCTGTGCGCTCTCAGAAAAAAAACTCTCACTGACTTAGAACGATCTCTCATGGGCGTGCGGAAATTATCCACGCCCGTGCGCCAGACCCACAGTGGCAGACGCACGCCCCTGTGGCTTCCCTGGACATCCGAGAAAGATATCAAGTCTTCCACATACCCGTGCGGAAATTCCCCAAGTGCGTGGACATTCACAAGCCCAATTCACATAGGCAGCCGCACGCCCCTGTGTTTTCTCGGGATGGAGGGAACAACCTGCAGAGCGTCGCACGGGCATGCGGAAATTCCCACACGCCCGTGTGTGATTCACAAGGTCGCCGACAGGGGCGAGTCCACGCCCCTGTGAGCTCTCGGGAAAAACTACCCAACTCTGCAGGAATTCGCACGCCCGTGAGGAAATTACCCATGGGCGTGCGCCAGTCGCATGGTCGTCCACAAGGGCAGTCGCACGCCCCTATGCCCTCTCTGGAAGAGCTCACAGTGCACAACCACGGGCGTGTGGAATTTCCACACGCCCGTGTGTTTTCTCTGGATGGCTTAGAAAAAAACTTGCGTGCTGCAGAACTAGTCTCGAACATGTTTACACACTCGAGCACGCCCTCTATGTGTACGATATACCGTATAAAAAACACAAAAATAGAACTCAAATGACCAAACTTCTCCAATTCTCAACAAAACATACAATGAATTCTTTTAAAAAAAACCACAATAAAATCGCAGCACAAGCACTCAAAAATTGAAACACCAACACTTAACAATTTATTCATGCAAACAAACTAAACTAAAAGGTACGAAAACAGTAAACACTTGGGTTGCCTCCCAAGAAGCACTTGTTTAACGTCACTAAGCTTGACGTATCTTTCTTAGCTCACGGGGGTTCATGAATGAAGGTTGCCCTCTTACCCATAACTTGAAAGCATGATGAGCAAAGTATCTTGAGGGTAGAGGGTGTACTATCTGGCTTCAGACCACCTAACAATGGTTCATCTAACTTTCTTGGCTCATGTATGTCTCCAACAGTCTTGGGGCATTTTCGGTGGCGTCTTCGAGCCCTCTTCATTTTCCGGAGCACCTTCTTCAAGATTCCCGTGGTAGATGTTTCCTCTCCAGTCGAACCAAGCATCATTACTTCTTCATTGCTCTCCTCTTGGTCGAACAAACCTTCATATAGATCCGGGTTGAACATTTCCTGTATATATTCATCAACAATCTCATCAGTAGTGTCTAGAAAATACAAAGTGTCATCAAAATCGAGAGAATGCCGCATGGCTTCAGCAAGGCGTTAAGTGAGCTTATCGTCTCCGACTCTCAACGTGAGCTCTCCGCCGTCCATGTCAATCAATGCTTTGGAAGTCCGCAAGAACGGTCTCCCAAGTATCAAGGGTACATCTGCATCCTCATCGACATCTACCACTACAAAGTCAACCGAAAAAATATACCTGTCCACCTTGACAAGCACGTCTTCAATGATGCCTCTCGGATGTCGTACCGTTCGGTCCGTCAATTGTAAAGTCATCCGAGTAGGCCTAGGCTCACCGAAGCCTAGCTTTTGGAAGAAAGTATATAGCATGACGTTGATGCTTGCCCCTGAATCCGCCAATGCCATTTCCTCACCTAAGTTGCCGATGTTACACCGAATAATGAAGCTTCCCGGGTCTTTCTTCTTGTTCGGCATGTTCTTTTGCAACACCGCCGAGCATGAAGCATCAAGAACCACTGAAGCACTCTCCTCCAATTTCCTCTTGTTGGTCAATAGGTCTTTCAGGAACTTCGCATACTTAGGCATTTGAGCCAAAGCCTCAAAAAAAGGAATGTTGATGTGGAGTTGCTTGAACAAACTCAGGAACTTCTTATACTGTTCATCCCCTTGGTCATTCTTTAATCTAGAGGGATAAGGGATTCTTGGCTTGAAAGGTGGGGGTGCCACCTCTTTCTCTTTGTTTGCTCCCTTCTCAACCTCTACGACCTCGGGTGCATGTTCTTTCGGCTTCTCACTCGGAAGCCTCCCTTCAACCTCACGACCGCTTCTCAAAGCGATCGCCTTCACATGTTCTCTCGGGTTGGTTTCCGTGTTCCTTGGTAAACTTCCATGTGGCCTTTCGGAAAGAGATTTCGCAATTTGCCCCACTTGATTTTCAAGGTTGTGCAAGGAGGCGGTGTGATTGGGAAGTGTAGCCTCGACTGATTCAAACCTTGTATTTGCCGATTGAACAAATCTAGCCAAGTGCTTCTCCAAATCCATCATTCGGGTTTCCAAGCCAGAAATTCTGTTTTCCACTTGAGGGGCTTGTTGTTGTTGTTGGAACCCCGATGGCCCCATGGTCTTCTGTGGTCCTTGATTACTTCATGAAAAGTTGGGATGATTCTTCCAACCTGAATTGTAGGT
Organism: Dioscorea cayenensis subsp. rotundata; assembly: GCF_009730915.1. Classification (NCBI taxonomy): domain Eukaryota; kingdom Viridiplantae; phylum Streptophyta; class Magnoliopsida; order Dioscoreales; family Dioscoreaceae; genus Dioscorea; species Dioscorea cayenensis. The sequence goes on from NC_052474.1 coordinate 12,789,510, forward strand.
GTTACTGTATTGATTCCCTTGAGGTCTCATTCCATTACCTACAAAGTCAACATTCTCAACTGAAGAAACATCACCTATGATGATTGGGCAATCAGAAGGAGCATGTCCTCCACCACAACCGGTACAATTTGTCACGGCCGCAACTTTATTCGAAGCTATAAGATCGAGCTTCTTACTCAAACTCTTCACTTGGGCCGCCAATGAAGTTACCGCATCAATTTCATGGAGACCGGCCACGTTTTTCTTTTCCCTAGCGTTCCACTGCTAGCTATTTAACCCCATTTCCTCAATCAATTGACGAGCCTCGTCGGGGGTCTTGCTACCTAAGGTACCTCCTGCCGCCGCATCCAAGAGTTGCCTTGTACTCGAGTTCAAACCATTGTAGAAGGTTTGAGCAATCATCCACTCCGGGAATCCGTGTTGCGGACACTTGCGCAGGAGTTCCTTGAACCTTTCCCATGTCTCAAATAGAGACTCCAATTCCAACTGCATAAAAGATGAGATCTCATTCCTAAGCTTTGCTAATTTTCCGGGAGGGAAATAATGGGTTTGTCAAAGTAATAATCCCGGGTGAGCGGGGTCGAATCCACAGGGAGTAGGGAGTAAAGACACTTAATTCGATTCTTAGCTTTGTGGAGTATCAACAATGATAAGTGTGATAATGATTCAATTCTCAACAATTAAAAGTAACAAGTAAGAGAGCAAAAGTAAGGAGGAGGCAAGGCAATCGATAAAGATGGGGTACTCGGATGATGCTTCAGCTAGGAAAATCGTTTCAAGTGCAAGAACTCTCTATTATGCTTCCTAATCAATGCAATGGTGAGTCGTGGAAATCCTTACATACATAGTCCCAAATCTAAGGTCAACTATGCCTAACTCTATTCATGTCCCGGAGAAGAGATTAAATAACCTCTCAACCTCGGACTCGAATAAAGTTGCAATGAGCTCTAGGGATTCCAAGTGATAAATCGCTTCCTAATTATAGACCTAACCCTTTGGTCCAGGGGGAAGGTCCCTAGCCACAATTAAGCCCTAGATACTAAGAACCTCCAAACGCTTCACTCCATTGCACGCGCAACTAGGCCCCAGCGGAGGTTCATCTCTTAGACCATTCACTCTATTATGGCCCAAAGAACTCAAGGAACGGAGGTAGAATCTATCACGTCGGAGGGGAAAGGGGACGCTCATGTACCTCTCGACTCACCCTCTCAACCCTCTCCAACCTAGCTTTGTCTAACGCTCGTGGTGTGTCACTCACTGACAAGGTTACCAATAAGAACTCTCAACCCTAGTGTCACTCTATGGAAAATGTTCATACAATCAATCATTCAAGGTTGGAACTCACAATAAACATCAATTTATTGATAGCATAATAAAGAAGTTCAATGAAACGAATACATCCTAGGGTTCACAATCACCCAAGTACCCACTAGGGGTTTAGCTCTCCATGGAGCTAAGTACAATCAAAGAAAATCGAATGTAAAAGCAATAAATCCATAAAGAAACCCCCTCGATGGTCGTGTCGATGGTCTTGTGGAAAGCCCTCTACTCGTCATCCAAGGATTCCTTCGTCCGGTATAGGATACGCCTCAATCGAAGCTCTCCTACCAACCTTCTTCCTAATGGAATCACGATGTCAGAGCCGTAGAACCTCTCCAAAACCTTGGCCAATACCCCTCGAAAACCCTAGCGAAGCCCTCTCGCAAGTTGGGGAAAAAGATGGAGAAAAAGAATACTGAAATTGGGGCTGAAATCGGCTTTAAATAGGGCTGAATCGAGGCGACTACACGGGCATGTATGATGTCACACGCCCGTGGAATTTCCCCACGACGTGGATAATTTCCACACGCCTGCAGGAATTCTCTATTTCTCGATTTCTCGACCGGTAGTGAGCGGTCTTTGCTACGATGATCTACTGGAAATACTCCCGAATTCCATACTTTCATTGGAGTAACGCAAACAGGCACATGTTTACGTCGTGAATCACTTGCTTCTTTAATGATGTACATGTTGGTCGATCTCTTGTTCTTATATGCATAAGTCAGAATGCTCGAGTGTGACTGCCTTTGTGCCCCTCCAAATGAATGTGCTCACTCGAATATGAGGAGGTTGGCACACACTCTAGCATCTCACACACGACCCTATGTCTTGGCGTTTGAACCTTAGCAAGATCTCCTCCAAAATAGGTGCATTATGATCCACATTAGCCTATTTCCTTCATACTCGGCCTCACAACCCTACCTGCATAAAAGTAACATAAAAACACACATATTAATGTAAAAACCTGAGAAAAGTAATGCTCAACATAAGGAATGAACGCTTCGCATTCATATCGCACAACCACTTATCAGTCAACTCCCCGTCATCCATGTTAATGAGGGCCTTGGAAGTGCACAAGAATGGTCACCCAAGTATCAGTGGGATATCGACATCATCATCAACATCCAACACTACAAAGTCTACATGAAATATGTTCTTGTCAACCTTCACAAGTATGTTGTCAATGATGCCCCTCGTATGTCTCACTGTTTGGTTCACCAATTGATGTGTCATCTGAGTGGGCCGAGGCTCTCCCAAGGCTAGCTTCTGAAAGAAAGTGTAAGGCATAATGTTGATACTAGCCCCAGAATCCGCCAATGCCTTTTCTTCACCCAAGTTACCAATGTTGCATGGGATGATGAAGCTTCCTGGGTCTTTCTTCTTGAACGGCATATTCTTTTACAACATCACCAAACATGAAGCATCTAGAATCATAGATGCACTATCCTCCAACTTCCTCTTGTTGGTAAAGAGGTCCTTGAGAAACTTTGCATACTAACGCATCTGAGACAATGCCCGCACAAATGGTATATTTATGTGCATCTTTTTGAATAGACCCAAGAACTTCTTGTATTGCTCATCATTTTGGTCGTTCTTCGACCTTGAAGAATAACAGATTCTTATCTTGTATGGTGGGGGTGACACCTTCTTTCCTTTAGTTCTCTCCTCAACCTCCACGACCTCGGGTGCATCAACATCGTTCTTCTCACCCAAAAGCCTACCCTCAACTTCACGACCACTTCTGAAAGTGATCGCCTTCACATGTTCTCTCGACTTGCTTTCGGTGTTACTAGGCAAGCTTTCTTGAGGTCTCTGATAAGTGCTTGTGTGATAAGAATGTGAAGTGTTCTTTCCTTACAATGAGCATTACTTTTATCAGGTTTAAGAGCTAATACATGTGTATTTGTGTTCTTTTGTGCATGTAGGGTTGTGAAGCTATGTTTTAAGAAAAAAAGATAAAAGTAGATCGTGTACGTACTATTTGTTGGAATCTTAAAAGCAACAACGCGAAGACAAAAGTGGGGATCTAAGATACGTGAATATGTACCAACTTTTATGTATTCAAGACATTACAATGAGTTGGAGGGGCACAAAGTCAGTCACATATGCGTATCCTAACTTGTGCAATGATAGCAAGATCTTCACCAATAAAACCGTTTATTGAAGAAGCGACGCGATCTATGACATAAACGTGTGCCCGTTTATGTTGCCTCGATAAAAAGTGGATTCGTGAGTGTTTTTGGCGGGGAGTACTGTAGTCGATTATTGTAACAAAACACTGTAGTAATTTACTATAGCAGTTACTGTTTATAGCCGGCCGAAAATCAAAATTCCAAAGAATTCACACGGTCGTGTGGAAATTCGACACGCCCATGTGGATGCCCTATTCCTGCCCTTGAAAAGCCGCGATTCAGCCCCGATTTCTGCATCTTTTCCGCTATCTTTTCTTCCACCTTTCCCCATCTTTGAAGGTGCCGGCGGCTAAGGTTTGGAGAGGCTTTTGCAAGGCTTTGGATAGGTTTGACAGCCTTTGGAAGAGAGCTATTGGGGGAGCTTTCGTCGGCACCGATCCGGTGAGGTGTGTCCTAGGTTTGACAAGGGGACCTTTGAAGAAGACGCGGCTAATCCACAAGACCTTCAACACGAACACAAGGGGGTTTTCATACATGGATTGCATCTCTTTACTTTTGACTTCATTATCTATTATATTTTGCTCCATAGAGAGCTAAATCCCTAGTGGGTACTTGGGTATTTGTGAACCCTAGGATGTATTCGTTTCATTGAATCTCTTTATTATGCTTTCAATTAATTGATGTTTATTGTGAGTTCCAATCTTGTATGCTTCATTGTTTGAATACTTCCCTAGAGTGACACTAGGGTTGAGAGTTCTTGTTGGTAACTTTTGTGAGTGAGTGACACACCACGAGAGTTAGACAAAGCTAGATTGGAGAGGGTTGAGAGGGTGAGTCGAGAGGTAGTGGAGCATCCCCTTTCCCTTTTCCCCTCCGGTTGAGAGGGTTGAGAGGGTGAGTCGAGAGTTACCTGAACACCTTGAATACGCATTTCTTGGATAAGGATCTCAGCTCCCTGTCATCATTTCCTTAAACCTTACAGTTGATCAGAAGAGTGATTTGGTGAATGTATTGAAAAAGCATAAGAAAGCAATTGCCTGGAAGATAGCTGATATCAAGGGAATAAATCCTTCATTTTGCACTCATGAAATCCTGATGGAGGATGATCATAAACCCTCAGCCTTACCACAAAGAAGATTAAATCCAAACTTGAAGGAAGTAGTGTGGGCTGAAGTCATCAAACTCCTTGATGCAGGCATTATCTATCTAATCTCTGATAGTGAGTGGGTGAGCCCAGTGTAGGTTATACCTAAAAAGAGAGGGATGACCGTCATTACCAATGAGAAGAATGAGTTAATTCCTACTTGAACAATCAGCGGATGGCGTGTCTGCATTGACTACAGAAAATTGAACGATGCTACTCGAAAGGACCATTTCCCACTACCATTTATTGATCAAATGCTTGAGAGGCTTGCTGGGCATTCATACTATTGTTTTCTGGATGGCTTCTCAGGATATTTTCAAATTCTCATTGCACCAGAAGACCAAGAAAAAACTACATTCACATGACCTTATGGAACATTTGCATATCGCCAAATACCGTTTGACCTTTGTAACGCCCCCACCACTTTTCAGAGGTGCATGTTGGTAATTTTCGAGGATATGGTGGAAGATTTCATGGAGGTTTTCATGGATGATTTTTCTGTATTTGGTGACTCCTTTGATTTATTTCTTAGAAATCTGGAGTGTGTTCTTACTCGATGCGAGGAGACTAATCTTGTGCTAAGTTGGGAGAAATGTCATTTCATGGTTCAGGAAGGGATAGTTTTGGGTCACAAAATCTCCAAAGAAGGAATTGAGGTAGACAAAGCAAAAATTTCCGTTATAGAAATACTACCTCCCCCAACTTCAGTAAAAGCTATCAGGAGTTTTCTCGGGCATGCAGGTTTTTATAGAAGATTCATCAGGGACTTTGCCAAAATTGCCAGACCTTAACAAAATTGCTGGAGAAAGATGTACCATTCAAGTTTGACGATGATTGCATGAAAGCTTTTATCATGCTCAAAGAAAAACTCACTCAAGCACCCATAATGGTAGCTCCAGATTGGGATGCTCCATTTGAATTAATGTGTGATGCCAGTGATTTTGCAGTGGGTGCAGTCCTTGGACAGTGAAGAGACAAACATTTCCATCCTATATATTATGCTAGCAAAAAATTGAAAGACGCACAGGAGAATTATACCACGACAGAAAAAGAGTTGCTTGCCGTCATCTTCGCATTTGATAAATTATGATCATATCTGGTTCTATCCAAGGTGGTGGTTTACACTGATCATTCTGCCTTGCGATATGTACTTAGCAAGTCTGATGCCAAGCCATGCTTGATTTGATGGTTCCTTTTGCTCTAGGAATTTTGATTTGGAAATTAAAGATAATATAGGGGTCGAAAATCTTGCTGCGGATCATTTATCCCGGCTTGAGAATCCAAATCTCGATACTTTGAGGGAGAAAGATATTAATGATTCATTTCCTGAGGAACACTTGTACAGTATTTAGGTAGTGGAAGAGTGTGAACCACCGTGGTTTGCTGATGTTGCCAACTATTTAGTCGAGGGGGGTCATCCAAAAATGGTTCACATATCAACAACGAAAAAAGTTTTTTTTCAGACTTGAAGCACTATGTGTGGGAAGACCCTTATCTTTCCAGAATTTGTTCAGATCAGGTTGTTTGTAGATGTGTATCACGGACAGAAGGCTTGAGTATTTTGACGCACTGCCATTCAGGACCAACTGGTGGTCACTACAATGCAAATCGCACCGCAAAGAAAATTCTTGATGCAGGATTTTATTGGCCATCATTATTTCAGGACACCCATAAGAAAATTTTAGGTGTCAGAGGGTCGGCAACATTTCTCGCCAGGATGAGATGCCTCAAAATTGGAATCAGGCTTATGAAATTTTTGATGTGTGGGGGATTGACTTCATGGGACCATTCCCAAGCTCACATGGTTGTAAATTCATTCTCGTGGCAGTCGATTACATGTCTAAATGGGTGGAAGCTCAGGCCCTACCAACAAGCGATGCATGGGCAGTTGTCAAATTCTTAAAGAAACTCTTCTCCAGGTTTGGAACACCATGGGCAATCATTAGTGATCGAGGCACACACTTCTACAATGCTCACATTGCAAAAATTCTAAAGCGCTACAATGTTTACCACAAACTAGTAGCACCATATCACCCACAAACTAGTGGGCAAGTGGAAGTTTCCAACAGGGATTTAAAAAGAATCCTGGAGAAAAATGTTGCTTAGAATAGAAGAGACTGGGTAGAACACTTGGATGACGCTCTATGGGCATACAGAAGAGCATATAAGACTCCTATTAGAACCAAAAACTTGATTGATCGGCCGCAAGTGTATGGGGTCGCCAAGTAATACCTTGTGCAAAAGCCCAAGGATCATATTCCACGGGACTAAGGAGCTCCTATTACTCCTCCATCACTCAATTTCTAACCTTACAACTTAAGCATGGTCTACTAATCTAATACATGCAAGAATATAAATAAAACACAAGTATAACAATTCCAAGGCGAGCAAGAAAATCACAAGAGCAATGATGATAAAAACAGGCCTAGGGATGAGGATTCCTAATAGAGGTCATCATGATTTATGGATGCATAAGAATAAAATAGCAAGGGTGATTTAGACCGACGGACCTCACCAATAGTTCAACCCCAATTTCTCCGCGGTTAAACCCTAATCCCGTACAAATGATGACAAGGATCTCTTCTTAATCATATTCCTACGATTGCATTAAGTGAATGGAGATCGAACAACAAGGATACACTTAACCTAAGTTCATCCTCATGGTTCGGAGGGGCAACCTACATCCAATTTCTCAGCATGTTGGTCAAAGATCTCCCCTTCTAGCTCAATAATGATCTCGTACATGCGAGTAGGTCATATCTACATGTACAACTCAAACAAGAACTAAGGATTTCTCCACATAATAGTTCTAGGCATAAAACACAATGAGCTAAACCATAAGTCACAGCAATGAATTCCAAATAAAAGTGAAGCATCCAAAATACATGATGAACCCCCCAAGGTTAACCTACATCCGGTGGCCTTGGGGGTCTAGTGTGCCATCACACAAACAAGTATCTCAAACACAACAAAAACAAGAAGTGGATTCATAAATGGCACTCCCTAGTCTGAATGATGATGAGGAGGGAGAATGCCGGCCAAATGATGCTTCTTCTAGCACAAGGAATGCCGAATGCTCCTCCTCCTTTGATGATGAAGATTTTCCCTTGAAGTTCAAGCCCCTTGATCATCCCAAGCCTCAAACCAAACTCTCCCCAAAATGATGTCTTCGTTCCTCTCCTTTCTCCTAAATGGTGGCTGCCCCAAAAAGCTCTCCCAAAAAGTTCTCTCCAAAAAAAGTCCTCAATCCTCCACCAAAATCACCCTATATACCACTCATCATACCCTCCAAATGGCCTCAATCCCGGGTGGTATCCCCATCTCAATAAGGACCTTATTGAGGTGGTATACCAGCTCAATGAGGTCCTCATTGAGGCCCTCATTGACACTGTTTGGGGTAGGCAATCTCCACAAATGCTATCAGAATAGTGTCTATAATAGCTCAATGAGCACCTCTTTGAGCCAGTATGCCTTCAAACAAATTATCTTCTTCATTGGCTATAGTGATCATCCCAGGCTCAATCTAGGGCAGCATTGAGGCCGTATGCCATGATTAAATTCCTGACTCGAAAACCCACCAGGTGCTACAGTGGCTGCTACAGCGATGACGCTACAGTGCCACTGTTGTAGTCTCTAGCTACAGCGAATATGCTACACTACCGCGACCTGGTTTTCTTCATTTTTTCTCCCAAATTATATCTTCATGTCCTCCGTGGCATTTCCGTGCCCTACAAAACAAATAACACACGATTAAGCATAAAACGGGCATCAATTCTTATACAAATACATGCTAGATGGAACAAATACATATACTAAAATACGTACATTTAGACACTTATTAAATATCCCCACACCTGAGCATTTTCTTGTCCCAAAGCAAACACATCATGAAAAACAAAGATAATGATAAGTGGCTAAATGTATTACCTCCGGCTCAGATAAATACAAGACTCTACAAGCATTGGAAAATGATAAATAGATAATGAGTTACAAACATTAAGCACATAAGAAAGATCCTGTCTCACCTCTTGTATGTCTGTGCCATGTGTGTGAACATTGTATTTCATCTGCCCTGACTTGATCCAGCCTACTAACTTTAATTAGTACATCTCTAGATGCTAATCACTCCACATGCAAGAGTACTCAGTCTTAAAATGCTAAGTGCTACTCCAATGAACAAGTAAGATCCTTCTAAGTCCTAAACTAGAATTAACTCCCACTTTTCTTCTCAAAACCTCTAGTAGGTAGCCAAAAAGATCACTAGGGTTTTTATTTTCATTTCATTTCATTTGTTTTCTTTCTTTTTCGAGTCTGACTAACATAGACTGCACCAAAAAATCTTTCTGGAGGGTGTACATGCTGGTTAGGCACAAGAGCCACCCAACTACTCGATTACAGTCTACATAGATGCATTCATGCTTCATTAGCAGAGGAATATTGACATAGACTCATTTTTCTCATTTCATTCATTCTCTTTTTTTTCATCATTTTATTTTTCACATTCATCCTAGATCATGTCTTTAGACTACTCTACATGCCACAAAACTAGGGCTAGCTCAACAAGACTTAGAAGTTCTTATGAGCTCATTGAAAGAAGGAACTTAGAATTCTAAGGCCGAGTACTCAAAGTTGTGTGTTAAGCAATCAAGAGAGATAGAGTAGTCATGTTGGCTTTCCCAGGGCATCAACACAAGATTCAGTGCACAAGACAATACTAGAGGTGAAACATGATTCAATAGAGTACAACAACAAATATGTAACTCAAATCAATCATTAATCCATGCTATAAGAGTCTTACAATAATGAACAAGCCATCATGGGCAACACTAGCATGCAAACAAGAACCCTAATACATACAATATACCCATCCCCCACCTAATGTTGTACATTATCCCCAATGTACACTAATCATGAAAAACATAATATTATTTGCAATGAAAACAATGGAGGAGGATGGAACGAACTTCCCCGGTTAAATCTTGTGCACATGGTGAGTGGTGACCCGAACAAAAGGTGCTGCAAGCTTTTCATATCGGGTCCGGCTTCCATGTAATGTGGAGAGAAACTCACCAAGCTTCCTTAATGCCCTGCAGGCATAAAGGGGCATCATCATTCCAAACAAAAATTAAGATTGCAATAAAAAAAATACTAGAGAGTAGTCCAAACACACAAACATACTAGATAAAAGGAAGCAAAGTTCAACACAAGGTTGGTAGGGCATCCCCTTCCCAACTTATTAAAATCAAACAAACATACATGCATCAAAAGTAAAGTCAAAGAAACAAACTAAAGAAATAAAAACAAGTGTCCATGCTCAGAAATGAAAGATGTCATCAAATGGTGCTGCAGGTGGCGGAGGAATAGAGCAGGAAGCAGTGGTAGCCTGTGAGGATGATCCACGGGAGGAAATGACGAACTGCTGAAAGTGCTCTGTGAGCTGGCGCTGACCCTCTAGAACCAAGCAGATCTGTCCTTGTATCTCGCACTGCTCATGATGGATAGCCTGAATGTCATCCTCCATATTCTTGAATCTAGAGTCGAAGTTTGATGGAAATGAAGTGCCAGCTGGGTCCTGAGTGGGTGTTTCATCAGATTCGGACGCTGACTCATCATGGTTCTGCTAACTGGATTTTCCTGTGGTCAAGTGTGAAGCAAGTCTGCATGTGCCACTCTTCTTCTGTAACAAACCAATAGCTCACAGGACAGGTGCTCCAAGAGGTGCTACCTCCCCAACCATAGTCATGCCACGGATCAACCTTGTGATGTAGGGTCCTACAAAGATAGCTCCCAGATGAACAAATTGACCCTGATGAATGAATGATTCAGTGACAAGATGCCCAAGATAGATAGGATACTCCTCAAGGATGCCGTACATGGTGAACAAGTCGGATTGTATAACTACACCCGTGATATCTTTCCGACCTCCAATAGAGCAGGTAATGAGAGCATGAATGTATCTATGGAGGGGGTCCACCAAATAAGTAGCCTTTCACGTATTTGTGGTGTCACTTGGCGCTAAAGAATTTCCATAATTGCTTGCACTCATGCTAAGTGGAAAATCAATGCGGGGCCGATTAAGCAATGAAGCGCTAATGAACTCATCATCGTAAATTCCCATGTATTTCTCAAATTCCATGTGGTTCATTGCATGAGTCTTCCCAAAAGCTTGGAATTTAATGGCATCCGGTTGTCGAATGAGAATACTCCTCTCATCTTGCTTCACCCCAAATGTGCTCAACACCTCCAATGTAAGTTGGCGAAAAGTAGGTTCATCAATGGAAAATAATTCCGTCCAACCATTGCAAGAAAATAAATCTCTCACTTGCTCGTCCCACCCAAGTTCTCTAATAACACTCCAATCAATATGCCAAAAAGTAACAAATGGTTTAGTCTTCAAACTTTCATAACGGGTCTTGTGGAGAGAACAAGAGAAGCGAGGTTCGTCGGGTGTGAGACTCGTGCCTCGGCCATTTAGAAGCGAGTTTCTTGACGTGTAGCATTCCTACATCAATAAAAATTCAAATAAGAATAAAAGGAATCCAAGAGAATGCATAATGTGGCATGAAAATGGCTAAAACATGAAGAAAATGGAGTGAATAGGACCCATACGGGCATATGGAGCCCGTATGGATACTATTCAATCTCAAAGAGTTTTCCCACATCATGAATTTGGAAAATATTTTACATAAATTCGGGATATTTCAAAAACATGATGATCATACCACAAGATACAAGCTAAAAGCTTGAAATATTCCACACAAAAATTCAAGAAAGCAAGAAGAAAAGAAAATTTTCATCACACAAGCTTCTTACCAACAATGATCTTGAAAACACTTGAGTGGAGCTTGAAGACAAACACTAGATCAACTTCCCAAGGAGATGTGGAGATGATTTAGAGCAATATTTAGTGAGGTCCGGCCATGGAAAGATGGATCATGGAAGCTAGGGCTCGGTTGGAGAAGAGGAAGAATGAAGAGAGAGAAAAGTTGGTGACTTTTTGATGGAAAACAAGGTTCTAAACGGCCTCAATGAGCAGCTCATTGAGGCTGTATAACTTAGTATAATATTTTTGGATGGCCTTGACGACCTCAATGAGCAGCTCATTGAGGCCATCAAAGCTTGAAAAAACATGCATTAAGGCCTTGTTTGCTTCTCCAAACACATGACCATTGTTACAAAGTGTTCTAAGATCATCTCCACCATGAAATAATGGTTCAAAACTTCGATCTAATGCATAAAATGATAACCAAATCAAGTATTACTCCACAATAAAAACAAGTAAACAACCACATGGAAAATGATCATGATAAACAAAGTGATGAGAGCATGGACTTATTTAAATTAACAAATTCAAGAAAATACAAAAAATGACAAGAACATGAACACAAATAACACACAAACATGAAAATAAACCCCCGAATGCTTGGGTTGCCTCCCAAGAAGCGCTTGTTTAACGTCACGAGCTTGACATACCTTTTCACTTACCTTACGGGGGCTCGAATAATTTGAAATTTCCTCCGGTCATCTTCAAATTGTTGGTGTTTCTTCCCGGTAAATTCAAGGACATCAATAAGTAAACTTCACATTTTTCATGAGTGAAAGGAGGTGGAGATTGTACCTTCTTTTCTTGAGGTGTTGGATGAGAATGAGTAATACCTTTCTTCTTCTTTCCCGGACCTCCTTCCAAATTTTCTTTAACATTGATTCTTTTTTCCCTTTTTCTTTGGCATTGGTGCACCTAACTTTCTCCTTTGGCTTCTTCAAATTGGAACTTGGAAGAGAAGAATGAGGTTCTTCTTGATCTTCATTTCCTAGCTCTTCCAAATATTCATCCAATGGGTTTAATGATAGCGCCTCCTGCACACAATCAGAAATTAAAAGTTTAGTTTTGTCAACAAAATAAAACATGTCATCATGGTCTAAGGAGTGTTTCATGGCCGCCGGTAGAGTGTACACTGCTTCTTCCTCACTAACTCTTAATGTTAATTTTCCACCTTTAAGGTCAATTAGGGCACCGGAGGTAGTGAGGAATGGCCGACCAAGAATCAACGGTGTCTCCACATCTTCATCAATATCCATGATGACAAAATCCATAGGAAACACAAATCTGTCCACCCGAACAATCACAGCTTCTACAATCCCACGAGGCTTCCTTGTTGGTCGATCTGCCAATTGTAAGATCATTCTCGTGGGTCTAAGTTCATCAAGACCAAGCTTTGAATACATGGTATAGGGCATAACATTAATGCTTGCCCCCGAGTCTGCTAGGACATTTTCTTGAACTCCACCCTCAAGTACACATGGGATTATGAAGCTTCCCGGATCCTTCAATTTTTGTGGGAGCTTTTTCTCCAGAATGGCTAAGCAATTTCCCGTGAGTGCAACTGTGCCCTTTTCTTCCAACTTTCTTTTGTTTGTTAGCAATTCCTTCAAAAACTTGGCATACTTGGGCATTTGAGTTAAAGCTTCCACAATTGGGATGTTTATGTGGAGTTGCTTGAAGATGTTGATAAATTTTCTGAATTGAGCATCCTTCTTATCTTGCTTCAATCTAGCCGGATAGGGAATTGGAGGTTTGTATTCAGAAGGCTTTGATGAACCCTTTTGTGGACTTTCCTTATCTTCACTTTGCTTGCTTTTCTCGATAACTTTCTCCGCTATGTTAGGGTCTTCCACTTCGGTTACCCTAGTCTCCTTGACACTTGGGTCAACTCCGACCCTTGTCTCAACTTGTTTCCCGCTTCTAAGGACAATGGCCTTCAAGTGCTCTCTTGGGTTCTCCTCAATGTTGCGTGTTGCTAGGAAGACTACCTGAAGGTCGCTCAGAATTTGCTTTAGCAAGCTGCCCCACTTGGTGCACAAGAGATTGTACAGAAGCTTGGAGGTTTCATAAAATTGAGCCTATCTCATTGAACTGTCCGGCGTATTGAGCAAGCTGAGCATTCACCTTACTGAACTGAGTATCCATAATGCTGGTTATGCTATTGAATCTTGATTTTGTGTTAATCATGAACTTGGTGAGCACATCTTCAGTAGTGAACCTCTTCTCCAAAATTGGTTGTTGCATTTGGGAACCTTGTGGAGGTGGTGCAGCTTTTTGTTGTTGCCCCTGATTCCATGAAACGTTTGGGTGGTATTTCCACCCCAGATTATAAGTCAAGCTGTAAGGATTCCCTTGTGGCCTTTGTCCCCCAATATAATCAACATTCTCAATTGGGGTGACGGAGGAACTAGCAATAAGACATTGGGCGACTCCATGCCTTTCACCACAAGTGCTACAACTCATCACCGACTCTGACTTCGAGCTACTACCCATGAGCATGTCTATCATTCGAGATAACACATCAACCTTTGCGGCAAGAGCATCATTAGCATTAACTTCATAAATTCTGGCCACTTTTTGTGGTGCACCTCTTGAGGCCCAATGAGAATCATTGCTTGCCATTGATTCAAGGAGTTGCTCAACTACGTCGAGGTATTTGTTAATAAGAGATCCACCAGCTGCAGCATCAATTAATTAACGAGTTGTATAGTTCAACCCGTTGTAGATGATCTGCATCTGCATCCAAGAAGCAAAGCCGTGATGGGGGCATCTTCGATGGAGATCCTTAAATCTTTCATAAGCTTCAAATAGAGTCTCCGATTCTCCTTGTTTGAAGGCTAAAATTTCTTGCCTTAGCTTCACCGCTTTGCTTGGAGGAAAATACTTCCCAAAAATTTTTCAACCTTATCTTTCCATGTTTTGATCGATCCCGGTGGTAAGGATGTGAGCCACCGATATGCCCCATCTCTCAAACTAAATGGGAAGAGTTGAAGCCGGATCGCATCATCTGTCACTCCATTTATCTTGAAAGTGGAATAAATTTGGAGAAAACGGGCAAGATGATCATGAGCATCCTCATTCGCAAGACCATTAAATTGGACTGAATTCTGGATCATGCCGATGGTGCTTGCCTTGATTTCAAAATTGTTTGTGGAAATGGATGGTGCTTGAACACTGAATTCTTCACCCGTGAACTGCAGCCTTTCATATTCAGATAAGGTACGTCTTTCTTCCGCCATGATTACAGATTCTGTGTCCTCAATTTTGATGTTTCCTTCACTAATGCTTTCACCCACTTCTCTAAGTCTTCGATGCAAAGTTCTCTCAATTTTACTGTCTTATGCAACTAAATTTGATGGATTTGCACGTGTCATACACAGTACCTTGCAAAGTCAATAAAGATAAAGAAAGTTAAGCTCAAAAAGAAACAAGACAAAAGAAAAGATGAAATAAAAAGAAAAGAAAGAATGGTTAGAGCAATAAGCTAGAAGTTTCCTAGAATTCCTTAAAGTCCCCGGCAACGGCGCAAAAACTTGATTGATCGCCCGCAAGTGTACGGGGTCGCCAAGTAATACCTTGTTTAAAAGCCCAAGGATCATATTCCACTAGGCTAAGGAGCTCCTATTACTCCTCCATCACTCACTTTCTAACATTACAAATTAAGCATGGTCTACTAATCTAATAGATGCAAGAATGTAAATAAAACACAAGTATAACAATTCCAAGGCAAGCAAGAAAATCACAAGAGCAATGATGATAAGAACAGGCCTAGGGATGAGGATTCCTAAGAGGGGTCATCATGATGTATAGATGAATAAGAAAAAAATAGCAAGGGTGATTTAGACCGACGGACCTCAAAATAGTTCAACCCCAATTTCTCGGCGGTTAAACCCTAATCCCGTACAAATGATGACAAGGATCTCTTCTTAATCATGTTCCTACAATTGCATTAAGTGAATAGAGATATGCAACAAGGATACACTTAACCTAAGTTCATCCTCATGGTTCGGAGGGGCAACCTACATCCAATTTCTCGGTATGTTGGTCAAAGATCTCCCCTTCCAGCTCAAAAATGATCTAGTACACGCGAGTAGGTCTCGTCTACATGTACAACTCAAACAAGAACTAAGGATTTCTCCACATAATAGTTCTAGGCATAAAACACAATGAGCTAAACCATAAATCACACCAATGCATTCCAAATAAAAGTGAAGCATCCAAAATACATGATGAACCCCCCAAGGTTCAACTACATCTGGTGGCCTTGGGGGTCTAGTGTGCCATCACACAAACAAGTATCTCAAACACAACAAAAACAAGAAGTAAATGCATAAATGGCACTCCCTAGTCCGAATGATGATGAGGAGGGAGAATGCCGGCCGAATGATGCTTCTTCTAGCCCAAGGAATGACGAATGCTCCTCCTCCTTTGATGATGAAGCTTTCCCCTTGAAGTTCAAGCCCCTTGATCTTCCCAAGCCTCAAAACAAACTCTACCCAAAATGATGTCTTCGTTCCTCTCCTTTCCCCCAAATGGTGGCTGCCCCAAAAAGCTCTTCCAAAAAGTTCTCTCCAAAATAGGTCCTCAATTCTCCCCCAAAATCACCCTATATACAACTCATCAT
Source organism: Dioscorea cayenensis subsp. rotundata (assembly GCF_009730915.1). Taxonomy (NCBI): domain Eukaryota; kingdom Viridiplantae; phylum Streptophyta; class Magnoliopsida; order Dioscoreales; family Dioscoreaceae; genus Dioscorea; species Dioscorea cayenensis. Next base: position 12,805,553 of record NC_052474.1, read on the forward strand.
ACCCTCCAAATGGCCTCAATCCCGGGTGGTATCCCCACCTCAATGAGGACCTCATTAAGGTGGTATACCGGCTTAACGAGGTACTCATTAAGCCCCTCATTGACAATGTTTGGGGTAGGCAATCTCCACAAATGCTCTCAGAATAGTGTCTATACTGGCTCAATGAGCACCTCATTAAGCCAGTATGCCTTCAAATCAATTATCTTCTTCATTGGCTATAGTGATCATCCCGGGCTCAATCCAGGGTAGCATTGAGGCCGTATGCCATGATTAAATTCCTTACTCGAAAACCCACCATGTGCTACAGTGATTTTGCTAAAATGCCACTACTGCAATTCTCCAGCTATAGTAATATGCTACACTACCGTGACCTGGTTTTCTTCTCTTTTTCTCCCAAATTATATCTTCGTGTCCTCCGTGGCATTTCCGTGCCCTACAAGACAAATAACACACGATTAAGCATAAAACGGGCATCAATTCTTATACAAATACATGCTAGACGCAACAAATACATATACTAAAATACGTACATTTAGACACTTATCAAGAGGGTGAGTCGAGAGGTAGCGGAGCGTCCCTTTTCCCCTCCGGTGTAATCTATCCTACCTCCACGTTCCAAGAGTTCTTTGCGGCCATAGTAGAGTGAATGGGTTAAGGGATGACCTTCCGCTTGGGCTTAGTTGTGAATTCAACGGAGTGAAGCATTGAAGTGATTTTAGCACCTAAGGCTTAATTGTGGTTAGAGACCTTCCACCTGGAGCAAAGGGTTAGGTCTATACATAGGAATAGGGTTTATCACTTGGAATCCCTAGAACTCATTGCAATTCTATACGAGTTCGAGGTTGAGAGGTTATTCAATTTCTCCTCCGGGACATGTATAGAGTTAGGCATGGTTAACCTTAGATTTCGGACCATGTATTAAAGGATCTCCACGACTAATTAATGCATTAGTTAGAAAGCATAATAGGGGGTTTTTGCACTTGAAACGATTGTCCTAGGCGGAACAATATCTAGGTATCCCATTTATCGTCGATTGCCTCCCCTATCTTTTACTTGCGCCTCCTTTATCTTTTCTTATTTTCGTTTGCATTGAGTTTGTTTTCACATCACTTTTAACATATTTTCATTCTAGTTAAATAGCAATCTTGGTGGTTCTAAGCACTATTCCCTGTGGATTCGACTACCCTCTCACCGGGGTATTATTACTTCAACACCCATGCATTTGCGGTTTACACGCATATTCGGTCATGTCAGTCTCTCTACTAGTGACTTCATAATTTGCCCCACTTGATTCTCTAAATTTTGCAATGATGTTGTGTGGTTGTGAAGTGTGGATTCAACCGATTGAAATCTTGTGTCTGATGATTGAATAAACATGGTTAAAGCCTTCTCTAGATCAGTCATCCTAGTTTCCAAACTTGAAACTCGATTCTCCATGTTCAGGACTTGTTGTTGTTGTTGGAAACTAGTTGGTGCCATGGCCTTTCGTTGCCCTTGACTATTTCATGAAAGATTTGGGTGGCCCCTCCAACCCGGATAGTAGGTATTGCTATATGGATTGCCTTGGCTTCTCATTGCATTACCCACAAAATCCGCTTGTTCAACCGAGGATGTACCACCAATAGAAATCGTGCAATCGGATGAAGCATGTCCTCCCCCACACCCAGTGCAACTAGTCAAGGCCGCCACTCTAGGAGAAGTTAAAGTATCTAACTTCTTGCTCAATGACTCAACCTGGGCTGCCAATGAAGTAACTGCATCGATCTCATAAAGTCTAGATATCTTTTTTCTGTCTCTTATGTTCCACTGATAACTGTTCATAGTCATTTCTTCAATGAGATGTCGGGCTTCTTCAGGGGTCTTGCTTCCTAAGGTACCTCCTTCTACAGTATCAAGTAACTGTCTTGTGCTCGGGTTTAACCCATCATAGAAAGTCTGAATGATCATCCACCTGGGGAATCCATGTTGAGGACATTTCCGCAGGAGCTCCTTGAACCTATCCCATGTCTCAAAAAGAGACTCCAATTCCGTTTGCACAAAGGATGAAATTTCATTCCTGAGCTTCCCAGATTTTCCAGGAGAGAAATATCGGGCAAGAAAAGCTTCTACCATCCCCTCCCAAGTATTAATTGATGCTCTAGGTAATAAATATAGCCACTGTTTTGCTCTCTCTTTCAAGGAAAATGGGAAGGCCCCAAATCTGACAGCATCATCCGTAACTCCATTAGTCTTAAGCATGTCACACACTTCCAAGAAATTCTTGATGTGGTTTTCCAGATCCTTATCGTCCAAACCATTAAATTGTGCCGACTGCTGTATGAATGCTAGCTTTAGCTCAAAATTCTAAGCCGTAATCGGTAGCTGCACAATACTAGATTGTGTGCCCAGAACTACGGGTCTGGCATAATCTGATAGTGTTCTCTGCTGCTCATTCTGCTCTGCCATATTACCTAACCCTTCACCTTCTACCTCAGCTTGATTTGTTTGTTCTTGCACGGGTTTTTTTCCCCTTCTACGAAGTGTTCGCTCAAGTTCAGGATCTCCTTCAACCAATATTGAAGGGTTCCCTCGGGTCATAACCTAGAGCTGGAACCAAAGAAAGAAAAACACATCAGAACTATGGAAGATTAAGAAAATATGAAATAGAATGAATGATGAATAGCTAAAATAGCAAAGTATAAATTGTTTGTAAAACACCTATTCCCTGACAATGGTGCCAAAAACTTGGCAATGCCCTTTTGCATGTGTGCCGCAAGTGCACGGGTTTGTCGAAGTAATAATATCCTAGTGAGTGGGTAGTCATATCCATAGGTAATAGTGATAAAAAACACAAAGATTGCTATTTAACTAAAGTGAAGATGGACCGATAGTGGAGTGAATAATATCAATATGAAAAGAAATAAAAACAATTAGAAAGAGAGACACTACAAAAACTGAGAGGAAAGGCAATCGATAGAAAGTAGGGCACCCGGACATTGCTCCCCTTAAGACTATTGCTTCAAGTGCAAAACCAACTATTATGATTTCTAACTGATGCTTAATGAGCCGTGGAAATCCTAAAATACATGATCCCAAACCTAAGGTCAACCGTGACTAACCCTACACTATGCCCCGGAGGAAAAATCACTTAATCTCGATACCTCACACTATACAAAGTTACTTAAAGTTCTAGGGACTCCAAGTGATAAACCTTATTCCCTAACATAGATCTAACCCTTTGCTCAAGGCGAAAGACCCCTAGTCACAATTAAGCCCCAAATACTAAGGATTACTTCAGCACTTTACTCTGTTTCTTGCCCAACTAAGCCCCAGCGGAGTTCGTCTCTTAGCACTTCACTATATTGTGACCGCAAAGAACTCTTAGAATGTAAAGGTAGGATAAATCACACTAGAGGGGAAAGGGGATATTCTGCTACCACTAGACTCACCCTCTCGACCCTCTCCAATCTTGCTTTGTCTAACCCTGATGGTGTATTACCCACTCACAAGGATTACCAATGTAGGCTCTTAACCCTAGTGTCATTTTAAGGGAAAACCCATTCAACAAGAATTCAACATTAGAACTCAAACAAAGACATCAATTAAAGAAACATAATAGAGAAGTCAAAGAAACAATATCATCCTAGGGTTTATAAGTCCAAGTACCCTATAGGGGTTCAGCTCTCCATGGAGAAAGATACAATCAATACTGAAATCAAAAGTAAAAGTATGCAATCTATGAATAAAACCCCTTTGGTATTTGTGTCGATGGTCTTGTGGAGTAGCCTCATCCTCCTCAAAGGTTCCCTTGTCAAGCCTAGGGCACACCTCGCAGAATCAATGCTGATGAAAGCTCCCCCAATAACTCTCTTCCAAAGGAATGCGGTGTTAAAGACCATAGAACAACTCCAAAAACCTTGTCAAAGCCTCTCTATACCCTATAAACAAGGGCCTCCAAAGATGGGGAAAAGATAAAGAAAGGATGGAAAGATGGATCCCCAAATCGGCTAAAATCACTGCTTTAAATAGGCTGTAATCAGGCATCCACACAGGCGTGTGGAATTTCCACATGCCCATGTGAATCTGTAGAAATTTAATTTTTCAGTGGCCTGTGGACAGTACCTGCTACAGTAAATTACTACATTGATTTTCTATATTAATCTGCTACAGTACTCTGCCAAAATATTCCCAAATCCATACTTTTCATGAAGGCAACATAAGCGGGCACACGTCTTTGCTGTAGATCACGTTGTATCTTCAAATAAAAGCATATTTGAAGATAATCTTGCTAGCCTTGCGTAAGTCGGAACACCTGAGAGTGACTGCCTTTGTGCCCCTCCAATTTGTATATTTCCTTGAATATAATGGAGGTTGGCACACACTTACATGTCTTTAAGCACAACTTGTGTCTTCACATTTGTTCGCTCCAAGATTTCATCAACTAAGTGCACTCGTAATCTACTTTGGCTTCTTTCTTCTATATTTGTCTCCACAACCTTACATGCACAAAAGAACACAAATACACATCTATTAACAATAAAATTTGAGAAAATTAATGCTCATTGTAAGAAAAGAATACTTTGTATCACTAATACACAAGCACTTATCACTCAGCAAAAACAAAATAACTCAAGTATATAAAGATATAAAAATAAAATACAACTCGAAACTGAAAATAAAGATAAACTCAGAAGTAGGATCCTTTCTGAGTGATTAACATCCAAAATAAATTGTAGAAATAAAATACAAAAACATAAAAACAACTAAAATAAAGACGCATCAAGAGTCGGTGTCAGGCACTGTCTTTCCTGCTACTTGTGGTAGTAAAGTAGGTGGTGCTGGTGAAGATACTGGTGCTACTGGTGGTGATGGTGGTGCTGGGGATGCCTAAGAGTCGGTGGAGCTCTGAGCCTCATACTGAATGGTGATGTCACGTCTCTCTCAAGTTACTGTTGTATGACATCAAGACGTGCCATCACCTAAGTGTGGTTCGCGGCCTATGTCATACGAACCTCAACCAGATCTGTCTGTAATACCCTTACAGTGCTCTCAAGCCTTTCAAATCGATCATGGGCTTGAGTCGGAGAGACTATCCGAGCTTGTGGTGGCTCATGCGCTGTAGGTGGTGCCTCTGTCTGATCCTGCTCTGGCTATGGCTCAAGCGCCGGTTGTGACCCCTCTACTGCATCTCCTCCAGCCTCGACTAGCCCTGGTGGGGGCATGTTCATCATAAACACCCCGTCTCTATATCTGCGGATCATACCCATCAGACGCATGGTCTCCAAGCCGAAGGGAGACGGCACAATCATCTTCTCGGCCCCTATGATTTAGACCAGTAGACCCATCACGATGATGGGTCTAGTAATATACGGGCATGAAAAGATGACTCTGACTCTATCGTACTGTCCCTTGGTGGCGCATGGTGAACCTAAGGCCAAGCACTTTTTTTTTCTTTCCATGAGTTTAATGTTTAATTTTGCTTGAGGACAAGCAAAGACTTAAGTGTGGGGGAGTTTTATAAGTGCTTGAGTAGACATATTTTTATATATGTTTTACATGCATTGAGCATCATTTTTACCATGGTTTATGTCTCATATTGTGTATTTGGTGTTCTTCTATGCATATAGGTTGTGAATGCCTTGAAGAGTAAAAAGAAAGCAAAGATAGGCTATAAAGACACAATGTTGGGAGTTCTTGTTCAATTCAAGGACCAAGACACGAGAGAAGTTCATGAAAAAGGAGATGTGTGCCAACTTCCAAGAAGATTTAAGTCAATTCACTAGTTGGAAGGGCACAAAGGCAGCCACATCTCCATGTTCCTTCTCTTTGTGAAGATTGCATGACCTCTCAAAGATACGTCGATGAAGAAAAGTTTTATAGCCTACCACATGGACGTGTGCCCGGACATGTGGCCTCAAGAGAAGAGTGTTTGGACCGTGTTTTTGTGAAAAGTACTGTAGCAAAGTACTATATCAAATTTAATGTAGCAGTACTGTAGCAAAATTACTGTTCATGCGCCCGCATGGAAATTTCTACCAATGACCCACCTGTGCTAAGCTTGGACAATTCCCAACCCAAATTGTTTCCTTGGAGGCCAAAAGTAAGATGGTTGGACTCTCCAATTAATATTCCACCCCGACAACTAGATCCTTGGTTTAAAGGAAGTAGCTATACAATATCTAGTCGGGAGGAACATACTCTTTTCAAGCCTCCATAAGCTATGGAAGAGGTATGTCAAGCTTAGTGACGTAAAACAAGAGCTTCTTGGGAGGCAACCCAAGTTTTTAATTGTTTTCTAGCTTAGATTTTTATTTTTGCAGTAATAAAATCATGAGTATGTGGTTTGTTAAATTTTTATTGGTGTTGAGTTCTTCATGAAGATTTTTGCTGTTTTAGTTTAAATGTATGTGTGTGGCATGGTTTAGGATGATATTCATGTTTTTAGTTGGGAAATTAGACTTAATTTCATGTAAATATCTCTATGGATGTGTTCTTGTAGAAATTCTGCAGCCCACACGGGCGCGTGGAATTTCCACGAGCCCGTGTACAGTACCCACGCCCCCATGTGAAGTTTTCACACTGCCATGTGGGGTAAATTGATGAAGAGGACCACTATTCACCATTTTCATTCACACATCCCTTCATCTTTCTCACACACCCACACTCCCAAACATTTTTCCTTGGTCATTAAAAGGTTTAGAACGGTTTTGCCGGCCATTTAATCATACTTTATTCCTCAATTCACACCGGTGAGCTCTCATTTTTCTAACCTTCTCCATTCCTCCATTTTTCAAAATTTATGTGGATATCTTGGTTCTTATGCATTGTTCTTAATGGAAATCACCTTAATATACTTGAGAATGCTTTTATAAGAGTTTTGGAGTGCCATTGAGGGTCGGCATGGCATTTTTGGCCATATCCTGGCTTCCACGCGGTCGCGTGGGCTGAAAATCATGCCCAGGAAGCCCACGCGGGCGCGTGGAAAATCCACCCGACCGCGTGGGCATTCCACGCGGGCGCGTGGGCTGCTTTCAAGCCAAAAAATTGGCCACACTTGCGCGTGGATTTTCCACGCGCCCGTGTGGATTCCTGCAGCTTACCATTTCATGTAAATTTGCATTGCTTTGGCAGTTTTCTTGCAGGTATGCCACCAAGGACCTAAAAGCTTTGATCTTATACGATTAACCTTGGATGGGAACATTCTTTTGACGCACCGGCAACACTAGAAAATGACATCCGATGCCTGAGACGTCCCACTCATGATTCTTTAGTTTTCTTTACGTTTGTTTTCATTTTTAGTTTTTCTTTATTTTATCTTTAAGACTTTAGTTAACTTTGTGTTTTGTTTTGTTTGTGCGAGTTTGTACTTCATGTGTTTACTTATAAGAACTCGTACATCTTTCCTATTTTGTTTAGCTTCACTGAACCCCTTGTCTACGTGTAGATGGCCTTGAGAGTGATGTTGATGGTGTTTTAGTCATAGACACGATCATGTGATATTGTCACATGGTCGTGTGAGCTTCACAACCGATACAACAAGCCCATGAGTTAGACTTCACCAAACGATTAATGAGGAGTTAAGAGGAGTATTGTTTTAATTGCATTCCCACACACGTTATGCTTCAATTATTATTATTTTTATTGTGCTTACATGCGTACATTGAGGACAATGTACATCTTAAGTGTGGGGGAGGGTTCACCTTATACATGACTTTTACTTGTGTTTTCATGAGTATGCTCTTGTTGCCAATGAAGGTTCACCTTAGGGTTTAGAGTTTAATTCTTAGTTTTTGGAGATTGTGAACATTAGATTTTATCATGCTCTAGTTTTCATCCAATTTCATTGAATATTTTTGTCCGATTGCTCTTTGTGCACTTCTCTCACTCATTAGACCTATGAAGACTCTAGTTCATTATGTTTGGGACTTTAATATGCTAGTTTTTATTTGAAAAAAAAAATCAGAAGAAAATCAGAAAAAAATCAGAAAAATTTGAAAAAAAAAATTAAGAATTTGAAATTGTTTGTTGTTTGTACATAGGGGGTGGAAAGAGCTACCACCCATGATGTATGTAGCTACTCTCATAAGTCGGATACTTGTTATGCCCTAATGAGAGAAAGTGTGACAGCCACTCGGGAGGCATCTTGGGAAAGGGCTACCTTAGAGGTAGTGTGAAGCCACTACATATTCTTTGTGTTTATAAATAAGTCTCGTGTTAATAAGAACTTAGTAGTGGACATAGTGTTGACATGAGTTGAGTTTTTCACACACACACACACACACACACACGCGCATTCGGATTTTATCACTTTCATTTTTTATTGGATTGTTTGCTAGAGCATTGATTGTTTTATCTAGTGTTTGTAAGAGTTGATCAATCCTAAAGAAATATGCTTGTTCCCTGGCAACGGCGCAAAAACTAGACACGTCTGAAGATGCGTGTGAACATCAAGTGCACGGGTGTCGAAGTAATAAAATACCCGGTGAGTTGGGTAGTCGAATCCACAGGGAACAGGGCTACTAGTACTAACTTCTTCTCTACTTTCTACCCTAATGATAAATGGAAAGGTGTGGTGATCTAATGTGCAAAGAATGAATACCGGAGACGAATATGCAAGGGTGAAATGGATGGAGATCTCAATCAGTAAAAGTGGGATATTCGGGCAATGCTTCCCCTAGGCTTTAGGTATTAGGTACCGAATAAGCAAAGTGTTTCTATGATGAGTAAGTTAAGTCGTGAAAATCTAAATATAATCGGATCCGGCCTCCAGATCACCGATACTAGTCCCCTATGAGGTTCCGGTGGAGAAATCGCTCAATCTTAACAGATCACACCACATATGACCGTAAAGCACTCTAGGGATTCCAAGAGGTGTATCCGATTCCTAAAGATTGATCCAACCCTAATTCCCGGCGAAGGATCCTAACCCCATACAAGGTCTCGGCGGAGAAATCTCTCAATCTAACGCCTCACACCAAATATGGTTGCATAGAGCTTAGGGAACGGAGATAGAATACACCAATTGGAGGGGAAAGGGGATGTCCCTATCTCATGACTCACCCTCTCAACCCTCTTCAATCTTCAGATTCTAATCCTAATGGAGACCTCTCTCTCACCAAGGTAACAAATCATGCAAACCAAATAACCAAAAGATCAATAAGGCAAGCAAGCATTAGGCAATCAAGATTAAAACTTAATCAAACTCGGATTAAATAGAAACACTAAGCAAATCCACAAAAGATAAGAATCCTAGGGTTCACAAGCACAAATACCCTCTAGGGTTTTAGCTCTCCATGGAGCAACATACAAAACACACCATCAATGAATGAAAGTACATTAAAACCATAGAAATAAACCCCCTTATATATGAACTGATGGCCTTGATGGAGAGCTTCGATGTCTTGAAGGACCCACTCCGAAGCTACAGAACTTTGCTACAGTACTTTTCATAAAACGCGGTCCAAACACTCTTCTCTTGAGGCCACATGTCCGGGCACACGTCCATGTGGTAGGCTATAAAACTTTTCTTCATCGACGTATCTTTGAGAGGTCATGCAATCTTCACAAAGAGAAGGAACATGGAGATATGGCTGCCTTTGTGCCCTTCCAACTAGTGAATTGACTTCAATCTTCTTGGAAGTTGGCACACATCTCCTTGTTCATGAACTTCTCTCGTGTCTTGGTCCTTGAATTGAACAAGAACTCCCAACATTGTGTCTTTATAGCCTATCTTTGCTTTCTTTTTACTCTTCAAGGCATTCACTACCTATATGCGTAGAAGAACACCAAATACACAATATGAGACATAAACCATGGTAAAAATGATGCTCAATGCATGTAAAACATATATAAAAATATGTCTACTCAAGCACTTATCAGCGCAAGTACTCGCCAGGATGTGCCCAAGGTGAATCGACTTGCTCTATACCATAGAGTACGAGTACAATAACTGCTGTCTGCTCAATACCCCTGTGCTGTCACCACGCCCGTTCACCGATCGGCTGAGAATGGCGTTGATGTACTTGTATGCTGTCCAAACAAGGCAAGTGGCCTTGGACACTCCTGGCTTATACTGTCTCTGGCCGTATAGTACTTTGTAAGCACGTTGACGAGTCAAACTACCTGGATAATCGGTCGGTAACTGCTCATACTCCTCAGTGTCAATGTAGGCCTCATCATATAATCCTAGCCAGACGGAGAACTGAGTCACCCTCATGCTATGATACTGACTGAACGCACAAAACTAGATATCATCTATACTATCAAAACAGCTGTACGATCGATCGAACTCAAATGATGCTAAAACTTCTAGCATCAGTATCCGAATGGCCGGCTCACAGATAAGCAACAAACGGCGCCAACTTCCCACTTCAAGTAACTGCTCAACCTGATCTCCCATGTCATCTGCAAGCTGGATCTCTCTTATAGCACTCAAATCTGAGAAACGGGATTGGTCAAACTTGAGCTTCGCCAGTCTCTCAAAACAAGCCTAATGCTCGGGAATCGCAAACTCCATATGTTCCGGTACTGGGGAATCCTCCCTAGGACGCTTACCGGTAGATTTCTTTGTTCTAGGAGCCATATCTACAAGAATTGAAAAGAAAATCAATCAAATAAACTCTCAAACCAATACTGCAGAAATCCACACTGCCGTGTGGAAATTCCACAAGCGCATGTGGATCCACGGGGCATGAAAGCCGCATGACCACTATGCCAAAATCCAAAAAATACATCACAAATTCATTTCTAAAATTATTCTAAACCATGAACCAACCATTTAACATGTAAACGAAGTAGCATTCAATAGATTTAAATAAAATAAATCAAGATTGGCAAATAAAAAAGGAATGAGGGCTTACCGACGAAATGAGAATGGAAACCTTGAAATCTACCAAAAAATTCGAGTGCAATCCCTCTAAATCGAAGGTGAGAAGTCGGGAGAGTGAAAATATGCATTTTTTGAGTGTTTGGGAGTGCGAAAATGAAAAGGCACAATAGATTTATAAAGAAAAATCGCAGCCTTTTGAGTTTTGTACATCCACATGGGCATGTGGAAATTACCCGCGCCCGTGTGACTCCACAGAGGAGCTTCATAGGGGCACTCACATGCCCATGTGTGCTCTCGGGATAGCACAACTTGCCTCTGAATGCATCCACAATGGCATGTGGAAGTTCCCCACGCCCGTGTGCCTAACCCACAAGGGTACCCACACACCCCTGTTGCTTCTCTGCCCACCCAAAATTTTGCTAAGTGTTCCACACGCCCCTATGGAAATTCCACATGGGCATGTGGATCTTCATAGGGGTACTCACAGGGGCACTCACATGACCCTATGTCTTCTCGGGATGGAGTTTGAGACTCTGCAGAGAAACACACGCCCGTGGAAAAATATCCGCAGGCGTGTGACCGTCACAAGGTTGTTCACAGGGGAAAACACACGCCCATGTGTCCTCTCAGGATGAGCTCTGAACAGAAACACACACACCGTATAGGAATTCCACACGGTCGTGTCTTTTCTTGATGACTTAAAAAAAATTCACAGACTCTGCAGAAAAGTTCTACACACTTACACACACTCAGAGCCTGCCTATACTATGAAAAACTAACCGGAGAAACATGGAAAACAAGCTCAAATGAACAAGAAACTTCTCCAATCATAATTAAGCACATGGAAACACCAATGATCCATGAGAGAAAACATAGAAATATCATGTAAAAAATTAAGACACTAACACTAAAGCTCTTATTCATGCAAGTGCTACACTAAAACCTAGAAAAATAGTAAAGACTTGGGTTGCCTCCCAAGAAGCACTTGTTTAACGTCACTAAGCTTGACGTACCTCTTCATATCTTATGGGGGTTCACAGAGAAAGAATACTTCCTTATCATCATTACTAACCTGTCCACCAAAATATGGTTTGAGCTGGTGTTCATTCACCTCGAATGTACCTTTCTCTAGATGAGTAATTTCAACAGCACCATGGGGTGATACTTTAGTTACAGTATATGACACAAACCATCTGGACTTGAGCTTCCCCAGAAATAGCCACAGGCGAGAATTGAACAATAACACTTGATCACTGACTTTAAACTCTTTCAAATTTTTGATATGCTTATCATGCCACTTCCGAATTCTTTCCTTGTAAATCCTTGCATTCTCATATGCTTTCATCCTCTATTCGTCCAACTCATTGAGATGAAGCATTCGTTGTTCCCCCGCTTTGTTCAAGTCAAAATTCATGACCTTGATGGCCCAATAGGCTTTATGCTCTAGCTCCACGGGCAAATGACATGACTTACCATACACCAAGTTATAGGGAGTGGTTCCTATTGGAGTTTTATAAGCTGTTTTGTAAGCCCAATGTGTGTCATCCAAGTGTTCCAACCAATCCCTCTTTCCTTGTTACACGGACTTTGTGAAGATTCTCTTAAGCTCTCTATTCGTAACTTCCACCTGACCACTTGTCTGCAGGTGGTAGGGGGTAGCAAGGCGATGATGCACTCCATAGTGCTTCAACACTTTCTCAAGTTGAATGTTGCAAAAAGGTGTTCCTCGATCACTAATGATAATTTGTGGGGTCCAAATCGAGTGAACAACCTTTTGAGAAATTTAACCACAGTTCTAGCATCATTAGTAGGTAGAGCTTGAGCCTCATCCCATTTAGAGACATAGTCAACCGCTACTAGAAAATATTGATTACCATTAGACTTTGGAAATGGCCCCATGAAATCAATAACCCATACATCAAACACCTCACAAAATTGCATCGGATTCTAGGGCATTTCATCCCATCGTGATAGATTTTTGGCCCTTTGACAATTGTAGTATCGAAAAATAAACTGATGTGCATCCTAAAATAAAGTCGGCCAATAGAATCCGGCAGCTAAGGCTTTTTTAGCAGTTCTACTTGAAACATAATGCCCCCTAATTAGCCCAAAGTGACAATGTGTAAGGATGTTCCAACCTTCTTCCCTTGATACACATCATCCCAAAGTAATTACTCAAATCACTGAAGAACTTCTTTTACCAGAATGTGAGGCCCTGCTTAAGTACTTTCCCTGATAAGTAGTTTACAAAATTTGCGAACCATGGAGTGCCCTCTGATTCTAAACTCTCAACAGCATATAAGTATTCCTCGGGAAAGAAATCATTAATTTCTTTACTTGATGGCTCTTAACCTTCACATCCCTCCAATCGAGACAGATGATCTGTAACTACATTTTTCGGTTCCTCTCTTATCTTTTAACTCCATATCAAACTCTAACAATAATAGGATCCAACGAATTAACCTCGGTTTCACATCAGCTTTGTTCATGAGATAATGGAGTACTGAGTGATGGGTAAATACCGGGACCCTAGATAAGATGATGTATGGTCTGAACTTGTCAAAAGCAAACACCACTGCTAACAACTCCTTTTCAGTGGTTATATAGTTCTCTTGAGCACTCGTGAGATTCTTGTTAGCATAATAGATCGGCTAGAACTACCTACCTTTCCTCTGACCCAAAACTAGTCCAACAGCATAATCATTTGCTTCGCACATGAGCTCGAAGGGTTCATTTCAATCCGGTGTGATCAAAATCGGTGCTTGCACTAATTTCTCTTTCAACAATTTGAAAGCATTCTAACTATCATTCCCAAAATCAAAAGGCGCATCCTTTTCAAGGAGTTTTATCAACGATTGTGTGATCTTCAAAAAATCCAAGATAAACCTCCTGTAGAAGCCCATGTGCCCCCAAGAAAATATGAACTCCTTTTACATTAGTAGGTGTAGGGAGTTTTTCTATGACTTCTAACAACGTCCTTTTGCTTGAGAACCGCAAGTGCACGGGTTTTTCGAAGTAATAATACCCTGGTGAGTGGGTAGTCGTATCCACAAAGAATAGTGATCAAAAACACAAAGATTGCTAGTTAACTAGAATAAAGATGAATCAATAGTAATGTGAACAAAATCAATGAATATAGAAATAAGGATAGAAGAAGGAGGCGCATGTATATGATAAAAGAGGCAATCGACAGAAAGTGGGGGCACCCGGATATTGCTCACCCTACGACTAGTGTTTCAAGTGCAAAACCAACCATTACGTCTCTCAACTAATGCTTAATGAGCAATGGAAATCCTAAAACACACGGTTAAATCCTAAGGTCAACCGTGACTAAGATTACACTATGCCCCGGCGGAGAATCGCTTAGTCTTGATGCCTCACACTGTACAAGGTTGCTTTAAGTTCTATGGACTCCAAGTGATAAACCATATTCCCTAATATAGATCTAACCCTTTGGTAAAGGCGAAAGACCCCTAATCACAATTAAACCCCAGATACTAAGCATTACTTCAACACTTCACTCTGTTGCTTGCGCAACTAAGCACCAGTGAATTTCATCTCTTAGCACTTCACTCTATCATGGCCGCAAACAACTCTTGGAACATGTAGGTAGGATAAATCACATTGGAGGGGAAAGGGGACGTTCAGCTACCTCTCGAATAACCCTCTAGACCCTCTCCAACCTTGCTTTGTCTAACCTTCATGTTGTGTCACTCACTCACAAAGATTACCAATGTAGATTCTCAACCCTAGTGTCACTCTAATTGAAAATCTATTCAACAAGCATTCAAGATTGAAACTCAATTAAAGGCATCAATTAAAGAAACATAATAGAAAGGTCAAAAAAACAATATCATCCTAGGGTTTACAAGTCCAAGTACCCACTAGAGGTTAAACTCTCCATGGAGCAAGATACAATTAATAATGAAATCGAAACTAAAAACATGCAATCCATAAGTAAAACCCCCTTGATGTTCATATCAATGGTCTTATGGAGTGACCGCGTCTTCTCCAAAGGTACCCTCATCAAGCCTAGGGCACATCTCGCCGACTCGATGCCGATGAAAGCTCCCCCAAAAACTATCTTCTAAAGGAACACGGTGTTGAAGGCCATAGAACTCCTCCAAAATCCTTGCCAAAGCCTCTCCATACCTTAGCCGCCAGTGCCTTTAAAAATGAGAAAAGATGGGCCAATAGTTGGCAAAAACTATACCCAAATGGGCTTAAATCGCAACTTAAATAGGGCTAGAATCGGGCATCCACACGGGCATGTGGAATTTGCAGGAATCGATTTTTCAACGACCTGTGAATAGTGATTTACTACAGTGATTTGCTACAGTATCTACTGCAATACTCCGCTAAAACACTCCTGAATCCACACTTTCATCAAGGCCACATAAATGGGCACACATCTATGCGGTAGATCACGTTGTATCTTCAATAAAATCACATTTGATGACAATCTTGCTAGCGTTATACAAGTCGAAACACATGAGTGTGACTTCCTTTGTCACCCTCCAATATGCATGTTCACTCGAGCACAACGGAGTTTTGCAAAAACTCATATGTCTTTGAGCACAACATGTGTCTTCACATTTGTTCACTCCAAGATTTCATCAACAATGTGCATTCATGATCTACTATGGCTTCTTTCTTCCATACTTGTCTCCATTACCCTACATGCACAAAAATAACACAAATACAAATGTATGAGTAATAAAATCTAAGAAAAGTAATACTCATTGTAAGAAAATAATACTTCGTATTACTAATACACAAGCACTTATCAAACTTACCCACACTTAAGATTTTGCTTGTCTTCAAGCAAAAATAAACATTGAAGCATAAAAGAAGGCAATATTGAAAGTGCCTGGCCTTAGGTTCACCAAAAACATGCAAGTAAAGCATTTTACAAGTAAGGAAAATTTCAACACCAAATACGAAAAATCATTGGTCTAGCTAAAAACTCGAATCAAAAAGAACAATGATTGATTCCCCGCAAGTGTACGGGATCGCCAAGTAATACCTCGTGTGAAGACACGAGGATCGTATTCCACGGGGCTAAGGATCTCCTATTACTCCTTCTCGAGCTATTATCTAGCCTAAGATCTCAAATGATGGATTTTTACTCTACTAAAAGCAATTAAAACTAAAATAAGGTTATGAACAAATTAGAGAGCACAAGCAATGAGTAAGCAAGAAATTCAATATAATGCAAAGGCCTATGGATGTGGATCCCCTTGAGGGGTTATCATGCAACATGGATGATGATCTAAAGATGCAAGGGTAAAATGGACCATGAGATTCCAAGATTAGAACAACCCCAATTTCTCGGCGATTGAACCCTAATCCCATAAGAACATAGATAGGAATTTCTCCCAAATCTATATCCCTACGATTGCATTAAGTACGAGGAAATCTCACTTAGGAGTAAACCTACTCTTCTTCGGATTAAACCTACATGGAGGGCTACCAAACACCCGATTTCTCGGCGTGATGATACAAGTATCCCCTTCTAATCCATTCATGATCTAATACATGCGAGCAAGTCACATCTACATGCATCACTCATAAAAGAGCTACGGATTTCTCCTTAGAGTAGCACTTAGCATAAAACACAATGGATTAAATCTCAAAATTACCCAAACATGGAATTAACAAGTTATCATCCAACATACATGATAAAACCCCCCCAAGGTTCACCAACCTCCGGTGGCCTTGGGGGTCTAGTGTGTCATCATCCCACAACAAGCAATACAAACAAGCAAAACATGGAACAAAAGCATAAATGGCACTCCCTAGATGAAATGGTGGAGGAGGAGTTGAAGAATATGCTGAATGACGCTTTCCCCGCCAAAGGAATGCCAAATGACGCTTCCTCTAGCCACGGGTCTCCTTCCTTCAAATCGTGGTAGATCTCCTCTTGAATGATGTTGCCTTCTTGCCTTGAGAGTCTTGGACCTTGGGCTTGGATGATCTTCTAGCTTCATTGCCCCTTCTTCTCCTCCCCAAGGTCGTCCAAAAGCCTCTCAAGTGTCTCCCCAAAATCGCACCAAGAAAAGGTCTAGCCAAAAGTCCTTGTTCTGCCCTAAAAGTTGGTATTTATACCCCCCCCCCTCCGAGGCATACAAGTCATATGGGCATATGGGGGTCATATAGCACTCAAAAACCCTAGATTCATGATCCATATGGGGTGCATACGGCCTCCATACGACCCTGTATACTGGGTAGTATGGAAATCTGGGCAGACACTCCAAATCATTCCGCTGCTACAGTGCATATGGCCCCCATACTGGGTAAGTATGGGGGTAGTATGAAATTCATGTTTTCTTCTCTTTTCGCCCAAATGATATCATCTTGTTCTCCATGGCTTCCTTATGACCTACAAAGTAAATAGTAGACGATTAAGCGTAAAACGGGCATTAAACCTCACAAAATACATGCAAAGTGAATACGATATATACATGAAAACATCTACATTTAGACACTTATCAAACAACAATCCAAAATCTTGTAAGTGTATGTGTGAACTCACTCAAGTCAACCCAATGTATACTCCTCAAAGCTCTAAGTTATAAGGACATATTTATGTACAAAAAGAAAGAAAAGAGGTGGTAGTAGCTTCACACATCCTGTAAGGTAGCCCTTTCCAAATCGGCCGCTAGGGTGGCTTTCACACTTTTGAGGTGGTAGCTTTTTCTACCGGGGTAGTAGCTTTCATTTATCCCATGAGATAGCTCTTTCTCTTGTTAGGGCATGACAAGTATCCAACTTATGAGAGTAGCTTCATACTTTATAGGCGGTAGCTCTTTCCAACCCCAATGCACAAACAAAACAAGTATATATATATATATAAGAACCTAACAACAAAGAGCAACTAAACTAGTCCCTTAAACATTGAATTTGAGTTTCTACAAGGTTTAATAAGTGAGTAGTGCAAAAAGTGTGAATCGGGCAAAAATTCCTAAAAATCCAAGTAAAAACTAGAGCATGAGAAAATTCAATGTTAAAAATTCTCCTAAACTTAAGAATACAACCATTGGAACTAAGGTGAACCACCATTGGCTACATAAGCATATATAATAAAAGCGTTGCTATAGAACATGTGTAATGTGAACTCCCCTCCCCCACCCCCCACCCCCAACACTTAAGATGTACATTGCCCTCAATGTACGCATGCAAGCACAATAAAATGTATAACACTCAAAAGCATATGTGAAGGTGGGAAATTGAAACAATACTCCCCTAAACTCCTAATGGTATGTTTGATGGAGCTATATTTCTTGAGAGTTGAGTTCCAATAGCCTGTGGAGCATACACGGCCATGTGAAAATCATATTGGTGGTGTCTATGACTAGTCCTCAATTTCCATACTCACAAAACTATCTGCATGTATACACAACGGGGTTTAGTAAAGCTCAACAAAAACTGACAACACCCCTTGCGTGTGACCTGCAAGTCCACGAGTTTGTTGAAGTAATAAATCCCAAGTGAGTGGGGTATCGTATCGACAGTAAGTAAGGAATAAAAATACTAAAATTTCTACTTAACCAAGTGAAGATGAATAATGATTGTTTTGATAAAGTGTAATGTAAGCAGAAATAAAAGAAACAAGAATGAAAGGCCCAAGTAAGTAAGAGGAACGACAATCGATAGAAGTGCGGTACTCAGATAATGCTCCCCCTAGGACTAATGTTTCAAATGCAAGACCTACTAATATGCTTCCTAATTAATGCTTAATGAGTTGTGGAAATCCTAAAGCACACGGTCCGAAACCTAAGGTTAACCGTGACTAACTCTACACTATGTCCCGGCGGAGAAATCGCTCAGTCTCAATACTTCACACTGTGCAAAGTGGCATGGAGTTCTAGGGATTCCAAGTGATAAACCATATTCCTATATGTAGATCTAACCCTTTGGTCCAGGCGAAAGACCCCTAGTCATAATTAAGCCCCAGATACTAAAGTCACTTCAACCTTTACTCTATTGCTTGCGCAACCAAGCTCCAGCAGAGTTCATCCTTTAGTTCTTCACTCTATTGTAACCGCAAAGAATTCTAGGAATTAGAAGTAGGATAAATCAAACCGGAGGGCAGAGGGGACGCTTGGCTACCTCTCGACTCACCCTCTCAACCCTCTCCAATCTAGCTTTGTCTAACCCTCGTGGCGTGTCAACCATCCACAAAGGTTACCAAGATGAACTCTCAACCCTAGTGTCACTCTAAAGGAGAAATTACTCAACAAGCATTCAAGATTGGAAATCAATTAAAAACATCAATTAAGGAAGGCAAAATAAAAGGTCAAAGAAACAATAACATCCTAGGGTTTACAAAATCCAAGTACCCACTAGGGGGTTTAGCTCTCCATAGAGCAAGATACAATCAATAATGAAATCAAAATTAAAAACAAGTAATCCATAAAAAAAACATCCTCGGTAGTCGTGTCGATAGTCTTGTGGAGTAGCCTCGCCTTCTCCAAAGGTCCCCTTGTTCGGATTAGGGCACACCTCGCCGAATCGATGCCGACAAAAGCTCCCCCAATAACCTTCTTCCAAGTGAAGCGTAGTGTCGAATCCGTAGAACCACTATGAAGACTTGCCAAAAGCCTCTCAAAACCCTAGCTACCAGCCTCTCAAAAGATGGAGAAAAGTTAGAGAGAAGGATGAAAGATTCCCCCAAAAATTGGGCTGAACCGTGGCTTAAATAGGGCTAGAAATGGGCATCAACACGCCCCTGTGGATTTTTCATACGGGCATAGGGAATTTCGACATGCCCGTGTGGATTCCCTGGAAACCTGATTTTCCGCCTGCTACAGTGCTTTGTTGTAGCAACCTGCTACAATACTCCACCAAAACACTCCCAATTTCACACTTTTCATCGAGATAACATAAATGGGCACACGTTTATGTCGTAGATTGAAACTTTTCTTCAATCAAAGGCCTCATTGGTAAAGATCTTTCTATCACTGCACAAGTCAGGATATGCAAATATGGCTGCCTTCGTGGCCCTCCAACTCATTGTAATGACTTGAATACATTGATGTCAGCACACATTCACGTATCATAGAGCCCCACTTGTGTCTTCGCATTTGTTCCTTCCAAGATTCCACCAAATAGTGCGTTCACGATCTACTTTTGGCTTCTTTTCTTAATACTTAGCTTCACAACCCTACATGCGCAAAAGAACACAAATACACATATATTAGCGCTTAAACCTGATAAAAGTAATGCTCATCGTAAGGAAAGAACACTTCTCATTCTTAACACACAAGCACTTATCAAAAATAAAAACAACTCGAGTATATAAATATAAAGCAATGAAATACAACTCAAGACAATGAAAATAAAAGATAAACTCAGAAAGAAGATCCTTTCTGAGTGATACAAGTCCAAAATAAAATGCAGAAATAAAATATGAAAACATAAAGAAATAAAGTAAAGACGCATCAAGCGTCGGTGTCAGGCTCGGTCACCTCTACTGCTGCTGTTGCTAGTGAAATAGGTGGATCAACTGGTGCTAGAACTGGTAATGGTGGTGCTAGAGATGCCTGAGGGGTCGGTGGAGCTCTGGGCCTCATGATGAATGTTGAAGTCACGTCTCACTCTAATAACTACTGTAAAATATCGAGATGGGACATCACCTCAGTATGGTTCAAGGCTTATATCATGCGAACCTCAGCCAGGTTACTTTGTAACACCCCCACAGCACTCTCGAGCCTCTCAAAATGATCATGGGCTCAAGGTGGATAAAAAATGCACACAGGAGGTTGCTCCTGCGCTGTGGGAAGTGCCTCTGTATCCATCTGCTCCTCCTGTGGCTCGGGAACAAGCTGAGACTCCTCAGCTGCGTCATATCCTCCCTCGGCTATCTCTGGAGCGGGTGTAATTAGTACATAAACTCTCTGCAAATACCTGCATACCATCCCCATTTGTCTCATCGTCTCTATACCCAGGGGAGCAGGTATGATCAGCTTCTCGGCCCCTCTAATAGCGTCCAGTAGACCCATTCCGATGATGAGCCTAGTGATATATGGGCCTGACAAGATCACCCACACTCTCGCATACTACCCCTGATGCCTCAAATACTCCCCCAAGATATGTCCCAAGTGAATCGGCTCGCTTTGCACCATGGAGTATGATAAGTGCTTGTGTGATATGAATGCGAAGCATTCTTTCCTTATGTTGAGCATTACTTTTCTCGGGTTTTTACATTAATATGTGTGTTTTTATATTACTTTTATGCAGGTAGGGTTGTGAAACCAATTATGAAGGAAAGAAGCCAATGTGGATCAAAATGCACCGATTTTGGAGGAAATCTTGCTAAGGTTCAAACGCGAGGATATAAGTCGGGTGCAAGATGCTAGAGTGTGTGCCAACTTCCCCGTATTTGAGTTTGCACAACCATTTGCAGGGACACAGGGGTAGTTACGCTCAAGCATTCCGACTTATGCACATAGAACAAGATCTCCATCAACTTATCCGTCATTGAAGAAGCAAAGCGATCTACGGCATAAACGTGTGCCCGTTTATGTTACCTTGATGAAAAGTGGATTCGGGAGTATTTTTGGCATAGTACTGTAGCATGTAACTGTAGCAAATCGTTGTAGCAAATACTGTAGCAGTTACTGTCCACAGCCGGCCGAAAATGGCAATTTCAGAGAATCCACACGGGCGTGTGGAAATTACCCATGCCCGTGTGGAAATTCCGCATGGGCACGGGAAGCATCCACGCCCGTGTAGTCACCCGATTCCAGCCCTATTTAAAGTCTAATCAGCCCTGATTTTTGTATTCTTTTCTCCATCTTTTCCCCAACTTGAGAGAGGGCTTCGGCTAGGATTTCGAGGGGTATTGGCCAAGGTTTTGGAGAGGTTCTATGGCTCTGACATCGTCATTCCTTAGCAAGAAGGTTGGTAGGGGAGCTTCCGTCGAGACGTATCCTATACCGGACAAGGGAATCCTTGGACGACGAGTAGAGGACTTTCCACAAGACCATCGACACGACTATCGAGGGGTTTCTTTATGGATTCATTGCTTTTTACATTCTATTTCTTTGATTGTACTTAGCTCCATGGAGAGCTAAACCCCTATTGGGTACTCGGGTATTGTGAACCCTAGGATGTATTTGTTTCTTTGAACCTCTTTATTATGCTTTTAATAAATTGATGTCTATTGTGAGTTTCACCCTTGAATGCTTGATTGTATGAACATTTCCCCTACAGTGACACTAGGGTTGAGAGTTCTTGTTGGTAACCTTGTGAGTGAGTGATACACCACGAGCATTAGACAAAGCTAGGTTGGAGAGGGTTGAGAGGGTGAGTCGAGAGGTACAGAGGGCGTCCCCTTTCCCTCCGGGCGTGATAGATTCTACCTCCGTTCCTCGAGTTCTTTGCGGCCATAATAGAGTGAATGGTCTAAGGGATGAACTCCCGGGGGCTTAGTTGCGGGCAACGGGTGAGCGTTGAGGTGATCTTAGTATCTAGGGCTCAATTGTGGTTGGGGACCATCCACCGACCAAAGGGTTAGGTCTATAATTAGGAGAGATTTATCACTTGGAATCCCTAGAGCTCATTGCAACTCTATGCGAGTCAGGTGTTGAGATTGTTTCGATTTCTCCTTCGGGACATGTATAGAGTTAGGCATAGTTGACCTTAGATTTGGGACTATGTAATTAAGGATTTCCACGACTCACCATTGCATTGATTAGGAAGCATAATAGAGGGTTCTTGCACTTGAAACAATTATCCTAGGCTGCGCATTATCCGGGTACCCCATCTTTATCGATTGCCTTACCCCCCCTCTTTACTTTTGCTCTCTTACTTGTTGCTTTTACTGTTGAGAATTGAATCATTATCACACTCATCATCATTGATCTTTTACATAGCTAAGAATCGAATTACGTATTTTTATTCCCTACTCCCTGTGGATTCGATACCCGCTCACCCAGGATTATTACTTCAACAAACCCGTGCACTTGCGGGATATACGCAAGGGGACCTTGTCAGAGTACAAATATAACAGCTCTTGTCTATTGAGTACACCTGTGCTGTCACCACGACCGTTCACTGATCTTCTTAGGATTGAGTGATTATATTTGTACCACAGATGGGAAAGGCATGTCGCCTTCGACACTCCTAGCTCATACTGACCCTCGCTACACAATATCCTGTACACTCTCTGTGGGGTCAAACTACCAGGATACTCAGTAGGTAATCGGCTATACTACTCTGTATCTATATAGTCCTCATTATACAAGCCCAAACGGACTGAAAACTATGCCAAGCTCATACTGTAGTGGTGTCTAAATGGTTTGAACTGTCTGACATCAATAATATCAAATCCTGTATATGATCAGTCGAACTTGAAATAACGAGAGCACCTCGAGTGTCAGCATGCAAATGGCCGCCTCATGAATAAGCAGCAGACGGCGCAACTCCCCAAAGAAAGTAACTGCTTGACCTCATCCTCCATGTCGTCTGCCAATTATATCTCTCTCACGACACTCAGATTTGAGAACCGTGTCTGACCAAACCTAAGCTTTGATATATTCACAAACCGAGCATGACGCTTGGGAATAGAAAACCTTAACTGCACTTGTGATAAATGATTGTGTGATAAGAATGTGAAGTGATCTTTTCTTATGATGAGCATTACTTTTATTAGGTTTTAGCGCCAATATGTGTGTATTTATGGTACTTTCGTACATATAGGGTTGTGAAGCCGATTGTTAGAGAAATAAGCCAATGTAGATCTTGAATGCACCATTTGGAGGAAATCCTGAGAAGGATCAAACGTGAAGACATAAGTCGGGTTCATGATGAGAGAATGTGTGCCGACCTCCTCGTATTCAAGTTAACACAATGATTTGGAGGGGCACAAAGACAGTCACATTCAAGTATTCTAGCTTTGTGCATTTATAGCAAGATCTCCACCAATATAGCCGTTTATTGAAGAAGTAAAGCGATTTAAGACGTAAACATGTGCCTGTTTATGTTACCTCGATGAGAACATGGATTCGGGAATATTTTGGGCCAGACTGTAGCAGAGTACTATAGCAAACATTGTAGCAATTCATTGTAGCAAGTACTGTTCATAGCCGGCCGAGAAAAGTGATTTTCAGAGAATCTGCACAGGCATATGGAAATTCCACATGCCCGTGCGTTAATTCCACAGGCCCGCGTGGTGAATCCACAAGGGCATGTGGATTCCCGATTCCAGCAATATTTAAGGCTGATTTCAGCCCCGATTTCAATATTTTTTTCTCCATCTTTTCCCCAACTTGAGAGAGGGCGGCGGCTAGGGTTTTGAGAGGTATTGTCTAGGGATTGGCAGAGGTTCTATGGCTCTGACATCACGCTTCATTTGTAAGAAGGTTAGTGAGAGAGCTTTCGTCGGCACCGATCCGGCGAGGTATATCCTAGGCCAGACAAAGGGACCCTTGGATGAGTAAAGGCTTCTCCACAAGACCATCGTCATGACTATCGAGGGGGTTTTCTATAGATTACTTATTTTTACATTCGATTTCATTGATTGTACCTAGCTCCATGGAGAGCTAAACCCTCTAGTGGGTACTTGGATTTGTGAACCTTAGGATGTATTTGTTTCATTAAACCTTGTTATTATGCTTTCATTAATTGATGTTTTATTTGAGTTCCAATCTTGAATGCTTGATTGATTGAATGCTCCCTTGGAGTGACACTAGGCTTGAGAGTTCACCTTGGTAACCCTTGTGAGTGAGTGACACACCACGGGAGTTATACAAAGCTAGATTGGAGAGGGTTGAGAGGGTGAGTCGAGAGGTAACAGAGCATTCCCTTTCCCCTCTAGTGTGATTTATCCTACCTCCATTTCCTCGAGTTCTTCACGGTTATAGTAGAGTGAATGGGCTAAGGGATGTCCTTCCGCTGGAGCTTAGTTGCAGAGGCAACAGAGTGAAGCGTTGAAGTGATTTTATCACCTATTGCTTAATTGTGACTAGGGACCTACCGCCTGGACCAAAGGGTTAGGTGTACATCTAGGAAGAGGATTTATCACTTGGAGTCCCTAGAACTCATTACGATGCTATACGAGTGCGAGGTTGAGAGATTGTTTAATTTCTCCTCCGGGACATGTATAGAGTTAGGCATGGTTGGCCTTAGATTTGGGACCATGTATTGAAGGATCTCCACGACTCATTAATGCATTAGTTAGAAACCATAATACAGGGTTTTGCACTTGAAATGATTGTCTTTGATGGAACAATATCTGGTGCCTTACCTCCCCTTTACTTGTGCCCTTTTATATCGATTACCTTACCTCCCCTTTACTTGTGCTCTTTTTCTTATCTCTTTTACTTTTGTTACATTACATCTTGTCACACAACTATTATTCACTTTTCGCTTAGTTAAGAAACAATTTAATTATTTTTATTCCCTGCTCTCTATGGATACGATACCCACTCATCTGGGATTTATTACATTGACAAACCCGTGCACTTGCGAGACATACACAAGGGGTGTTATCAACTTGCTCAGGAGAGGACTCTCTAGGATGTTTTTCAAGAGCCTTCTTCAATCTGGGAGCTATATCTGCAAAAATTGAAAAGAAAATTGATCAAATAAACTCATAAAACCATTCTACAGAAATCCACATTGTCGTGTGAAAATTCCACATGGCCGTGTGGTTTTACGGGACATGAAAACCGCACGGACCTTAGTACTAACAATCTAAAAATACATCCCAATTCATCCTTGAACTCTCATTCTAAAACATGCATCAACCATTTAGCATGTAAACGAAGAAACATACACCAGATTTAATCAAAATAAATTGAGATTGGCGAAGAAAAGAGAAAAAAGAGGGTTTACCGATAAGATGAAAGATGAAAACCTAGAAAACAGCCGAAAAACTCGAATAAAATCCATCTAAATCGATGGTGAGAAGTCGAGAGAGTGCAAGGATGTGTTCTCCGAGTGTGTAGGAGTGTGAAAATGAGAAAAGGCTCAATAGATTTTTAAAGGAAATCGCTACCTTTTGAGTTCTGTACATCCACACGGGCATGTGGAAATTACCCACGCACATGTGATTCCATAGGGGAGCTTCACAGGGGCACTCACACGCCCCTGTGTGCTCTCGGGATAGTATAACTTGCCACTGACACACCCACACGGTCATGTGGAAATTCCCCATGCCCTTTGCCTGACCCATAGGGGCACCCACACGCCCCTCTGGCTTCTCTATCCATCCGAGAAATTTCTCTAAGTGTTTCACACGCCCGTGTGGAAATTCCACACGATTGTGTGGATCTTCACATAGGTACTCACAGGGGCATTCACACACCTCTGTATCTTCTCGAGATGGCAGAGAACTCTCGGCAGATATTTACACGGCCGTGAGAAAATTACCCACACCCGTGTATTTTTCACAAAGTCATCCACAGGGGCAAATACACGCCCCTGTGTCTTCTCGGGATAAATCTCTGAACTTTGCAGAGAAACATAGGCCCATGTGAAAATTACCCACGAGCGTGTAACAGTCACAAGGTCGTTCATAAGGGTAGACATACGCCCCTGTGTCTTCACGGGATGAGCTTTGAATGAAAACACACGCCCGTGTGTAAATTCCACATGGCCATGTGTCTTCTCTGAATGACTTTGAAAAATTTACAGAGCTTTGCAAAAAAATTTTTGCACACTTATACACATACAGAGCTTGCTTAGACTATGAATAACTGACTAGAGAATCATGAAAAAATACGCTCAAATGACCAAGAAACTACGCCAATCACAATTAAGCACATGAAAACACCAATGATCCACGAGGTCACAACAAAAGCATGTAAAAGATTAAGACACCAACACTCAAGCTTTAATTCATGCTAGAACTAAACCAAAACCTAGAAAACAATAAAGACTTGGGTTTCCTCCCAAGAAGCGCTTGTTTAATTTCACTAAAGTTGACATACCTGCCCTTACCTCTTACCCATAGCCTGAAAGCTTGATGAACACAATCTTTTTAAGGTAGAGGAGAAGTTATCGAGCATGTTACCACAAAAGGGTTCATCACCCTTACTCCGTTCTTAGAGATCGCCATTAGCCTTGGGGTGTTTCTTGTGGCATCTCCTTGCTCGGTTCATCTTTTGTGTCATCTTCTTCATAATCCTCAGGGTAGGTTACACCTTGTTCTCTAGACCAAGCATCAAAACTTCTTTATCCTCCATTTCTTGGTCTAGCAACCCACTCATATGGGTCTAGACACATCATCTCCTGTACATATTCATCTATTAGTTCATTGCTAGTGTCAAGAAAGTAAAGAGTATCATCAAATTCAAGAGAATGTCTCATTTCTTCGGTGAGGCGATATGTAAGCTTGTCATCCCCAACTCGTAAAGTCAACTCCCTGCTGTCCATGTCTATAAGAGACTTGGAAGTGCTCAAGAATGGGCTTCCAAATATCAATGGGACATCAACATCCTTGTCAACACCCAGTACTACAAAGTCAATAGGAAATATGCACTTGTCGACCTTCACAAGCACATCTTCAATTATACCCCTCGGATGTCTCACCGTTCAGTCCGCCAATTGAAGTGTCATCCAAGCGGGCGTAGGCTCTCCCAAGCCTAGCTTTTGGAAAAATATGTAAGGCATGACGTTGATGTTAGCCCCTGAATCTGCCAATGCCTTTTTACCCAAATTACCAATGTTGCATTGAATTATCAAGCTTCTAGGGTCCTTCTTCTTGTTCGGCATATTCTTTTACAAAATTCCCGAACAAGAGGCATCTAAGATCACCGATGCACTCTCTTCTAACTTCCTCTTGTTGGTCAATAGATCTTTCAAGAACTTAACATACCGACGCATCTGAGACAATACCTCCACAAAAGGAATGTTGATGTGCAACTTCTTGAATAGACCCAATAACTTCTTGTATTGCTCATCATTTTGGTCGTTCTTCAATCTTAAGGGATAAGGGATTCTTGGCTTGTAAGGTGGGGGTACCCTCAATCTCACGACCACTTCTCAAAGTGATCACCTTCACATGTTCTCTCGGATTAGTTTCGGTGTTACTAGGCAAGCTTCCTTGAGGTCTCTCCGATAATGACTTCGTAATTTGCCCCACCTGATTCTCTAAATTGTACAATGACGCAGTGGGGTTGCGGAGTGTAGCTTCGACCGACCGAAACCTTGTATCCGATAATTGGATTAATTTGGTCAAAGCTTTCTGTAGATCAATCATCTGGGTCTCCAAGACTAAAACTCGATTCTCCATATTCGGAGCTTCTTGTTGTTGTCGAAAACCCGGTAGTTCCATAGCCTTTTGTTGCCCATGATTACTCCATGAAAGATTCGGGTGGCTTTTCCAACCCTGATTGTAGGTGTTAATAAATGGATTGCCTTGGCCTCTCATCGCATTACCCACAAAATCCACTTGTTCTACCGAGGATGTACCGCCAATAGAAATCAAGCAATCGGATGAAGCATGTCCTTCCCCACACCCAGCTCAACTAGTCAAGGCCGCCACTCTAGGAGAAGATAGATTATCTAACTTCTCGCTCAATGACTCAATCTAGCCCGCTAATGAAGTAAATGCATCGATCTCATGAAGTCTGGCTATCTTCCTTTTATCTCTTGTGTTTGACTGATAAATGTTCATGGCCATTTCTTCAATGAGATATCGGGCTTCTTCAGGGGTCTTGCTTCCTAAGGTACCTCCTGGTGCTGCATTAAGTAACTGCTTTGTGCTTGGGATCAAACCATTATAAAAAGTCTGAATGATCATCCACTCGGGGAACCCATGTTGAGGACATTTTCGCAGGAGCTCCTTGAACCTATCCCTATGTCTCAAAAAGATACTCCAATTCCGTTTGCACAAAGGAGGATATTTCATTCCTGAGCTTTATAGATTTTCCACGAGAGAAATATCGAGCAAGAAAAGCTTCTACCATCTCCTCCCAAGTAGTAATCGATGCTCTAGGTAATGAATGTGACCACTACTTTGCTCTCTCCTTCAAAGAAAATAGGAAGGCCCTCAATCTGATAGCATCATCTGTAACTCCATTGATCTTAAGCATGTCGCATACTTCCAAGAAATTCTCGATGTGGTTGTTCAGATCCTCATCGGCCAAACCATTAAACTGTGCTGACTACTGTATCATCTGGATGAATGCTCGCTTTAGCTCAAAATTCTAAGTCGTAATCGGTGACCGTACAATAGTAGACTGTGTGGCCAAAATTACGGGTCTGGCATAATCTGATAGTGTTTTCTGTAGCTCATTCTGCTCTGCCATATTATCTGACCCTTCACTTTCTACCTCATCTTGATTTAACTGTTCTCACACAGGTTCTTTTCCCCTTCTACAAAGTGTTCGTTGAAGTTCAGGATCTCCTTTAACTAATGTCAAAGGGTTCCCTCAGGTCATAACCTGGAGCTGCAACCAAAGAAAGAAAAATAAATCAGAACGATGGAAGAATAAGAAAATGTGAAATAGAATAAATGGTGAATAGCTAAAATAGCAAAGTGCAAAGTGTTTCTAAACCACCTATTCCTCGGTAACGGCACAAAAAACTTGACAACACCCTTTTATGTGTGAACCGCAAGTGCACGGGTTTGTAGAAGTAATAATACCCTAGTGAGTGGGTAGTCATATCTACAGGGAATAGTGATCAGTAACACAAAGATTGCTATTTAACTAGAGTGAAGATTAATCGATAGTAGTGTGAACAAAATCAATGAAAATAGAAAAAAAGGAAAGAAGAAGGAGGCACAAATAAATGATAAAATAGGCAATCGATAGAAAGTGTGGCACCCGGATATTGCTCACCCTAGAACTAGTGTTTCAAGTGCAAAACCAACCATTTTGTCTCTCAACCAATGATTAATGAGTCATGGAAATACTAAAACACACAGTCCCAAACCTATAGTCAACCATAACTAACCCTACACTATGCCCTAGTGGAGAAAACGCTCAGTCTCGACGCCTCATACTATGCAAGGTTGCTTTAAGCTCCATGGGCTCCAAGTGATAAACCTATTCCCTAATATAGATATAACCCTTTAATCCAGGTTAAAGACCCTAGTCACTATTAAGCCCCTAGATACTAAGGATTACTTTAACGCTTCATTCTGTTGCTTGTGCAACTAAGCCCCAGCAGAGTTCATCTCTTAGCACTTCACTCTATTATAACCGCAAAGAACTCTTTAGAATGTGGAGGTAGGATAAATCATACTGGAAGGAAAAAGGGGACATTCCTCTATCTCTTGACTCACCCTCTCCAATCTTGCTTTGTCTAACCCTCATGATGTGTCACTCACTCACAATGATTACAAATGTAGACTCTCAACCCTAGTATCACTCTAATGGAAAATTCCATTCAACAAACATTCAAGATTGGAACTCAATTGAATGCATCAATTAAAGAAACATAATAGAAAGGTCAAAGAAAACAATATCATCCTAGGGTTTACAAGTCCAAGTGCCCACTAGGGGTTTAGATTTCCATGGAGCAAGATACAATCAATAATAAAATCGAAAGTAAAAAACATGCAATCCATAAGTAAAACCCCCTTGTTGTTCGTGTCGATGGTCTTGTGGAGTGGCAGCGTCTTCTCCAAAGGTTCCCTTGTCAAACCTAGGGTACACCTCGCCAAATCGATGCCGATGAAAGCTTCCCCAATAACTACCTTCCGAAAGAACAAGGTGTTGAAGGCCATAGAACTCCTCCAAAACCCATGTCAAAGCCTCTCCAAACCTTAGCCACGGGCGCCTCTAAAGATGAGAAAAGATGGGCCAAAATATGGGAAAAAGGATCCCCAAATGGGCTGAAATTGCGACATAAATAGGGCCAGAATCGGGCATCCACACGAGCATGTGGAAATTCCACACTCCTGTGTAAATTTGCAGGAATCAATTTTTCAGCGACCTATGAACATTAACTGCTACAGTGATTTGCTACAATGATTTAATACACTAACCTGTTGCAGTACTCCACCAAAATACTCCTGAATCCACACTTTCATCAAGGCTACATGAATGGGCACACATCCATACGGTAGATCGCGTTGCATCTTCAATAAAATCACATTTAATAATATTCTTGCTAGCATTGTACAAGTCAGAACACATGAGTGCGATTGCCTTTATGCCTTTCTAATTCGCATGTTCACTAGAGCACAACGGAGGTTGGCACACACTCATATCTCTTTGAGCACAACTTTTGTGTCTTCATGTTTGTTCACTCCAAGATTCCATCAACAAAGTGCAAACGCAACCTACTTTGGCTTCTTTTTTCCATACTTGTCTCCACAACCATACATGCACAAAAGAACACAAATACACATGTTAGCGATAAAATCTGAGAAAAGTAATGCTCATTGTAAGAAAATAATACTTTGTATTGCTAATACACAAGCACTTATCAATTTCAATCTTTGTCTTTTCTACCTCCATTCCCACTTGGCAAATCTTATGTCCAAGG
Organism: Dioscorea cayenensis subsp. rotundata; assembly: GCF_009730915.1. Classification (NCBI taxonomy): domain Eukaryota; kingdom Viridiplantae; phylum Streptophyta; class Magnoliopsida; order Dioscoreales; family Dioscoreaceae; genus Dioscorea; species Dioscorea cayenensis. Next base: position 12,836,808 of record NC_052474.1, read on the forward strand.
ACAATGCCTTTCTTGGACCATAAAGTGACACTTCTCCCAATAAAGAACAAGATTTGTCTCTTCACATCTCGCTAGCACTCTCTCCAAATTTCTTAGACAAATGTTAAAGGAAATCTCCAAACACCGAAAAGTCATCCATGAACACCTCCATGATGTCCTCTAGGAGATCATTAAAAATGACCATCATGCAACGCTAAAATATCACCGGTGCATTACACAACCCGAAAGGCATTATTCTGTAAGCAAAAGTACCATAGGGACAAGTAAATGTTGTATTCTCTTGATCTTCTGGAGCTATATGGATTTGAAAGTATCTTGACATACCATCAAGGAAGTAATAAAACTGATACCCTGCCAATCACTCCAACATTTGATCAATAAATGGCAGTGGAAAATGATCCATTCGTGTTGAATCATTCAATCTTCTATAGTCAATGCAGACATGCCAACCTGTAGCTGTCCTAGTTGGGATTAATTCATTCCTTTCATTTCTCACAACTGTCATTCCTCCCTTCTTCGGGACTACTTGAGTTGGGCTCACCCATGTACTGTCGGATATTGGATAAATGATTCCTGTATCTAGAAGTTTTACCACCTCTGCCTTGACAACTTCTTTCATGTTTGGGTTTAATCTTCTTTGGGGTTGAATCACAGATTTGTAATTGTCCTTCATTAAGATTTTATGAGTGAAAAATGACGGAATTATGCCTTTTATATTAGAGATCTTCCAAGCAATGGCAGATTTATGTCTCTTCAACATGCTCACGAACTTGCCCTTCTGATCTGTAGAGAGGGTTGAGGCCACAATAATAGGGAGCTTTGATCCATCCATCAAAAAAGCATATTCCTGATGTGCCGGCAAATTCTTAAGCTCTAACTCGGGTGGCTCCTCAATGGACGGTCGTAATCTGCTCTCTTTCAATCTATCAACTTCCAAGAATTGTGTAGAATTTTGTTCGAGCACTTCCTCCAACCCATCTACTTGTGCATGTGATTCTAAATGAACTTCAACAAGATCAGCATTCCCTATCTCACAAGAACACTGGACTGCATTTGAAACTCCCATCGAGAAAATCTCATGCCTTTGTTCTTGACTGAAAGTATCAAATTGAACAAGGGCCCTTTCCAAGTTTTCTTCCAAATGATAGCTCACAAATGACAGTGCAGATTTTTCAAACTGATCCAGCACAGTATCTAGTTCATAACTCCGATCCTAAATCTCATTAATGTAATCAACAACTGATTCTTCCATAGGGTGGTTGGTGATGAATTTTTCCTTTATAGAACAACATGACGTGGACTGTGTTGCAAACAAATGAACATTTTTCTCTATTTCTTCAACCATTCCCGTAATTGTGTCGAATAGTTCAGTTATGTTGATCATTCTTCCTGTATTCAAAGAAAGAAAAACAAATTAGAACAATAGAAGAATCCGAAAGTGTGAAATAGATGAAGTGATGAATAGCTAAAATAGCAAATTGCAAAGTGTTTCCAAAATGCCTATTTCCCGGCAACGGCACCAAAAACTTGACACATCTCTTGCGTGTGTACCACAAGTACACAGGTTGTCGAAGTAATAAAAGTACTCTGGTGAGTGGGTAGTTGTATCCACAAGGAATAGTGATCATAAACACAAGAATTGCTATTTAACTATGGTGAAGATAAATTAATAGTGGTGCGAACAATATCAATGCAAATAAAAATAAAAGAACAAGAGAGAGACACAATAAAGTAATAGGAGAGGCAATCAATAGAAAGTGGGGCACCCAAACATTGCTCACCCTAGGACTATTGTTTCAAGTGCAAAACCAACCATTATGTTTCATAACAGATGCTTAATGAGTCATAGAAATCCTAAAATACACAGTCCCAAACCTAAGGTCAACTGTGAGCAAACCTACACTATGCCCCGGTGGAGAAATCGCTTAATCTCAACACCTCACACCGTGTAGGGTTGCTTAAAGCTCTGGGACTCCAAGTCATAAACCCTTTCCCTAATATAGATCTAACCCTTTGGTTTAGGCAGAAGACCCCTAGTCATAATTAAGCCCCAACACTAAGAATTACTTCAACGCTTCACTCTGTTGCTTACGCAACTAAGACCCAACGGAGTTCCTCTGTTACCACTTCACTCTATTGTGAAAACAAAGAACTCTTAGAATACGGAGGTAGGATAAATCACACCGGAAGGGAAAGGGGACGTTCCGATACCTCTCGACTCACCCTCTCGACCATCTCCAATCTTGCTTTGTCTAACCCTTATGGTGTGTCACTCACTCACAAGAATTACCAATGTAGATTCTCAACCCTAGTGTCACTCTAAGGGAAAATCAATTCAACAAGTATTGAAGATTGGAACTCAATTAAAACATCAATTAAAGAAAACATAATAAAAGGTCAATGAAACAAAATCATCCTAGAGTTTACAAGTCCAAGCAACCACTAGGGGTTTAGCTCTCAATGGAGAAAGATACAATCAATAGTGAAATCGAATGTAAAAACATGCAATCGATAAGTAAAACCCCCTTTAGTCTATATTGATTGTCATGTGGAGTAGCCTTGTCTTCTTCAAGGGTTCCCTCGTCAAGCCTAGGGCACACCTCACCGAATTGACGCCGACGAAAGCTCCCCAATAACTCTCTTCTAATGGACACGGTGTTGAATGCCGTAGAACCACTCCAAAAGCCTTACCAAAGCCTCTCCAAATCCTAGTCGCGAGCGCCTCCAAAGATGGGAAAAGATGGGAAAAAGCACTTTTAAAATGGCTAAAATCGCGACTTAAATAGGATTGGAATCGGGCATCCACACGGCTGTATGGAATTTCCACACGCCCGTGTGAATCTCTAGGAATTCAGTTTTCTGCGAGCTGTGAACAGTAAGTGCTATAGTGATTTGCTACAATAAACTGCTACAGTAGTTTTCCAAAATGTTCCCGAATCCACACTTTTCATCGAGGCCACATGAATGGGCCACACATCCATATGGTAGACTGCGTTGTGTTTTCAATGAAAGTCACATTGACGAAGGTCTTACTAGTGTTACACAAGTAAGAATACATGAGCATGACTGCCTCTGTGCCCCTCCAATTTGCATGTTCACTCGAGCACAACGGTGGTTGTTACACACTCACATGTCTTCACACACAACTTGTGTCTTTACGTTTGTTCACTCCAAGATTTCATCAACAAATTGGGTCCACAATCAACTTTTGGTTTCTTTCTTTCATACTTTGTCTCCACTACCCTAAATGCACAAAAGAACACAAATACACATGCATAAGCAATAAAATCTGAGAAAAGTAATGCTCAATGTAAGATAAGAATACTTCATATTACTTATCCACAAACACTTATCAAGGATTTTAACAATAGATTTACACACTTTCTTATTGGCCTAGCTAGGAAAATGAACTGTAGATTTGCTATTATTAGGGGTTTCCCTAGTTAGATCATTTTAAATATTCATACAAAGTTTACAAGCTTTAGCAACAGCCCGAGAGGCTCTTGTAACAATGATTAAGTTGTTTGCAAATATAAGATCATTAAAATTTCTACTCAGCCTATCATCAAAGCCTGGAATCCAATTTCTATGTAAAGCATGATTTAACAAAGCTAACAGATTCTGGGATACAAGAACGAAAAGGTAGGGAGATAATGGGTCTCCTTGTCTCAGCCCCCTACCACTAGGAAACCAGCTAGAAACATGGCCATTGATCACCAAAGTGAAGTTCGCAGTAGAAAGATAGACCCTAATCCAATTGATCCACATAGCTGGAAAATTCATGAGGTGAAGGATTGCAAGAAAACCTTCCAACTCAACCATATCGTAAGCCTTGGCTATATCCACTTTTAGAATCATCCTAGGGGGTCTATCAGTATCATAGTCTAAGGAGTGCACAACCTCTTGAACAGCAATAATGTTATCAAAGTCAGACTTACCAGTTAAAAAGGCACTTTGCTCTGACTCGACAATCTTATGAAGAACGTGCTTAAGCCGATTTGTTAAAATTTTTTAAAGAGCTCAGGAAATGGCTTGGAAGAGGGGTCTCTTGATGATGTCCTAATAATAGAGATAAAACTCAACGTTCAAACCATCAGGCCCTGGGCTTTTGTCCTTTGTAATGGATTTGATAATATTGAGAATTTCTCTATAGGACACAGATTTAATCAAAAAGTCATGGTCCTCCTCCGGGATGGAATTGTGATCGTACGGCAGGGCCATAAGGAGATCATTATAGGTTCATTTATACCTAGAGCTCCAAAGGTCACGGAAAAATATGATAAAACAGTTTTCAATACCAGCTTGATCACAGAAACGGTTTCCAAGAGTATCTTTGATTTCAAAGACCTTATTCCTATGGCTATGGACTCATACCGTATTATGAAAGAACTTGGAATTCGTATCACCCTTATTAAGCCATAACATGCAAGCTCGTTGAGCCTAGCGGATGTTATTTTTCTTAAGAAGAGTAGAGTGGCGATTGTTAAGGGATCTAAGGCATCTATGATCAAGGGAAACAGGATTGGAGGAGCTATCCAGGTTTTTAAGGAAATTGATATCTCTCAGTGTTTTGAATACCCACGTCGGCCCTTCATAACATAGGAATGGTAATTTGGTGCCTACCTCAGCCCATTCATAGCAAGCCTTGCAACAATGCAACCTAGTCAACTGGTAGAAAGCATTCCATGATCAAAATCATCAAAACCAAAACCATGTGGACTTCATGAACAGTAAATGGTTTCATTATAGTAATGCCCCTAATCAAGCTTGTACTTTCCAACCTATCCTAAGCCACCTGCATGTCGGCTTGGAGATTTGGGAGGCATATGAAATGGCAAAAAAATATTCAAGTATTCTAGACACATAGCTGACAACGCCCTTTTGTGTGTGAGCCGGAAGTACATGGGTTTGTTGAAGTAATAATACCCTGGTGAGTGGGCAGTCGTATCCACAGGGAATAGTGATCAGAAACACAAAGATTGCTATTTAACTAGATTGAAGATGAATCGATAATGATGTGAAAAAAATCAATGAAAATAGAAATAAGAAAAGAAGAATGAGGCGTAGGTAAATGATAAGAGAGGCAATCGACAAAATATGGGGCACCCGGACATTACTACCCTAGAACCATTGTTTCAAGTGCAAGACCAACCATTAAGTCTCTCAACCGATGCATAATGAGTCGTGGAAATCCTAAACCACACGGTCCCAAACCTAAGGTCAACCGTGACTAACCCTACACTATGCCTCAGCGGAGAAATCGCTGCTCTTGACACCTCACACTGTACAAGGTTGCTTAAAGCTCTCTATAGACTCGAAGTGATAAACCTTATTCTCTAATATAGATCTAACCCTTTGGTCCAGACGAAAGACCCCTAGTCATAATTAAGCCCCAAATACTATGGATTACTTCAACGCTTCACTCTGTTACTTGAGCAACTGAGCCCCAGTGGAGTTCGTCTCTTAGCACTTCACTCTATTGTGACCGCAAAGAACTCTTGGAACGTAGAGGTAGGATAAATCACACTGGAGGGAAAAGGGGATGTTCCGCTACCTCTCGACTCACCCTCTCAACCCTCTCCAATCTTGTTTTATCTAACCCTCATGGTGTGTTACTCACTCACAAAGATTACCAATGTAGACTCTCAACCCTAGTGTCACTCTAAGGGAAAATCTATTCAACAAGCATTCAAGATTGGAACTCAATTAAAGACATCAATTAAAGAAGCATAATAGAAAGGTCAAAAAAACAATATCATCCTACGGTTTATAAGTCTAAGTACCCACTAGGGGTTTAGCTCTCTATCGAGCAAGATACAATCAATAATGAAATCGAAAGTAAAAGCATGCAATCCATAAGTAAAACCCCCTTGGTATTCGTGTCGATGGTCTTGCGGAGTGGCCGCGTCTTCTCCAAAGGTTCCCTCGTTAAGCCTAGGGCACACCTCGCTGAATCGATGATGACGAAAGCTCCCCCAATAACTATCTCCCGAAGGAACCCAGTGTTGATGGCCGTAGAACTACTCCAAACCCCTTGCCAAAACCTCCCAAAACCCTAGCCATGGGCGCCTCCAAAGATGACAAAAGATGGGCCAAAAGATAGGAAAAAAGATCCTCAAAATGGGCTGAAGTCGCGACTTAAATAAGCTGGAATTGGGCATCCACACGGGCTTGTGAATTTGCAGGAATCGATTTTTTCAGTGGCTTATGAACAGTAACTACCACAGTAATTTTCTATATTGATTTGCTACAGTAACTTGCTGTAGTGCTCTGCCAAAATACTCTCGAATTCACACTTTCATCGAGGCCACATGAACGAGCACACATCGATGCGGTAGATCGCGTTGCATCTTCAATAAAATCACATTTGACAACAATCTTGCTAGCATTGCACAAGTCCGAACACATGAGTGTCGCCTTTGTGCCCCTCCAATTTGCATGTTCACTCTAGCACAACGGAGGTTGGCACACACTCATATCTTTGAACACAATTTGTGTCTTCACGTTTGTTCACTCCAAGATTTCATCAACAATGTGCATTCGCGATCTACTTTGATTTCTTTCTTCCATACTTGTCTCCACAACCCTACATGTACAAAAGTAACACAAATACATATGTATGAGCGATAAAATATGAGAAAAGTAATGCTCATTGTAAGAAAATAATACTTCGTATTACTAATACACAAGCACTTATCAATGGCATAACTAAGGCATTCACTCTAAATATGAAAAATTGTCCTAGAAAAGAGACATAATCCAAATAAAGGAAATACAAATCCAAATTAGGAAGAACAAATCTCCATGACACCTGATCTTTATATCCCACAAACCAGAAGAGTATAAAAACAGCCATATCTACCACAAATAATGAGAACGGAAAAAATCAAAAACTCTAATTTTCTCTCTTGAATGGCAGTCTTAAATCGACATCATAGATTCACCTTGAGCCTAGAGCATTCAGGAGGCCCTATTGCCCGTTTATATATATATATCAAGGAGTCTACAAAAAAGAATGAAAATTGTTCTCCCGGGAAGACCCGTCCAAACTCCATCTTAAGCATGCTGACATCATTGAGATCACCACATCATTATCATCATCTCATCTGATTAGTTGATCTGGATTTGCCCTATCTTAAGGAGGGACAAATTCTCACATCAAGAATATCATGTAGAACATAAAATATTAGCAATGGCAAGACAAATGGCAGTTCATTATCGCTAATTTGTGGGTTTTCAAGGAAAATTACTTATAAAATTACCTCACATCAACTCTATTGATTTTGTTATGCTTGTAACTTTATTTTTCAAAAATATCTCATAATACTCTCTGATTTTTATTTTACTTGTCAATCCTATTAAGTTTTTTTATGTTTTACCTTGAGTTACAATAAATTAAAATAAAATCTCTTTTTAATGTATGTCACAAGATATTATGGATAAATTAAGAAAAGTCTCTATTTCCAATTAAGAATCCATTACTCTTTTCCATTTACACCAATTATATATCTATGAAACTTTTAATAAAGAAATTCTAAATTTTTTTAATTAAAACCAAGTAGATATATCTAAAACCGAATGATTAAAATTATAAAAAAGGTTTTATAATAATAAAAAAAAACACAGTTACATATATCACAGCCCAAGTTTAAATATGAAAATTTTCTGCCTATGATGACAAGTAAAATAAAATGAGAAAAAGCGATTATAAGTTATAAAAATAGTAGGTGGCAAATAATTCCACTTTTCCAGTTGTCCCGGGTGGGAAGTAAGAAAAAACATACCCATGTTATCATCTACATTACTTGGAAAAGTTCACTTTAATTCTTCTCCTAAAACATTTAACAATGCAAGTTGCCATATCTCTTACAACCTTGCAAGAAGATGCGCCAAATGACAGCATTTGGTTGAAAAGGCATGCTACTGATTATACTCTCAGCTTCCTTTATATGCCCATACCTGGACAACAAGTCCAATACAGCTACATAATGATCCATATCCGGTTCAATTTCATAAACACTTTTCATATGGTTGAATAACCACATTCCCTCTTCCACTAGCCCATTGTGTCTACAACCTGAGAGAACCGCCATGAAAGTAACAGAGTCTGGCTTGAATCCTTCCAATCCCATTTGCTTGAACCTTTCCAGTGCTTCATGAATGTAGCCATGAAGTCCTAAACCAGAAATCAGTGCTGTCCAAGATATCAGATTTCTCCCATCCATCTCCTCAAATACTCTTAAAGCACAATCTAGGCTACCACATTTTGTGTACATATCCAACAAAACATTATTGACAAACACTTCATCATACCCAGAGTTTACCTTGATGATAAATGCATGAAGAGTACTACCGAGATCAAGCCTGTTGATCTTTGAACAAATGCTCAGTAGACTCACAGCAGTGTAGTTGTCCATAAGAAATCCTTCACTTTGCATTTGCTTGAAAATTTGGAAAGCCTCAGAGTAATCTTCATTGCGTGCACAAGCAGTTAGCAAGATGTTCCATGACAAAGCATCTCGGTATTGTATCTGAGAGAGCAGTTGCTTGGTCTCATGAAATTGACCTTGTCTATTGTAAATAGCAGCTATAGCATTTCTAGGGAGAGAATGGGAACTGACAGCTGAAGTTTTATCACAAGCTGAAACATCAAGAATAATCCCATGAGCATCATATGAGGCAATGACAGAACTCATGACATATTTGTTACTATCATGACCCATTTTGGTAATCAAGGAATGAATTTGAGTGAGTTCTATTATCGAAATTCTTTTGAGACCTAAAGAGAAAGTGAACTCATTTGGTAGAATTCCCGACAGAAGCATCTCTTTCAGAAGGGTTACTGAAGCACCAGCATCTTCATTAAAACAACCACCGATCAAAGCATTCCAACAAACAACATTCTTGTCAGGAATCTCAGAGAAAATCTTGTATGCATTATTTAGGTTCTGACACCTCGCATAAAAACTAACCAGTGAGCTACCAAGATAGACACCGCTGGATAAAGTTGTGCTTGATGGCTTTGGCATGTATGAATTGCCCATACTTTGGTGTGTCCAAATCAGTGCAAGCATTAACGGCACTAGTGAATGTGCTCTCATTTGGCAGCGGCCCTTCAAGCAGCATAACCAAGAAGTGAACTAACGCCTTCTCAGGCGCACCACCTTTCGCAAAAGTTGTGATCAACGTGTTCCAGGTCACAACATCTCTAACAGTTGACTTGTTAAACAACCTCTCCACCACACAAACACTGGACCAGTTCGAATAAACATTCATCAACGCATTCAAAACCACAATATAAGAATCCATAGACGTCTTGATCATGAGGCCATGCATTTGAAACTCCAGTTTGAAGCAGCATAGGCTACAATTTTCCAAATTTTCTGAAGAACTAAAAGCAGACAGGATACCAATAAAAGAACATTCTGATGGTCTAATATCACTTCTGAGAAGATCACGGAACATAAAAATTGCATTTTTAGCAAAACCATGCTGTGAAAACCTGGAAATGAGTGAGTTCCATGTGACCACAGTTTTGTAAGGAATTTCATCAAATAACTTGAGTGCATCATCAAAATGCCCATTCCTCGCCAAAAAATTAAGCAATGCGGTGCTTGAAAAGGGCTCAGCATAGAGTAAACCAGTCTTCAAGATCAATGAATGCAGCTGGATCCCATGACGTAGATCAAGTAATGCAGATGAGAGAACTGGAACAAAGGTGAAGCTTGTAGGCCTTGTCCCAGAGGCCAACGTCCATCGGAGAAGTGAGAAGGCATCATCAGGTGGATTCTGCTTAGCATAAAAAGTACTGAGAGAGCGAAAAGGTGGTTGGGGAATTTGGTCGAACAACTTGCGTGCGAAGTAGTAGGTCGGGATGATGGCGACCCTCGAAATTGTTTTCGGTGAACAAACTTGTACTTGCATGAGATACGGTTAGGAAATTAGGATATGAGATCTACTATTAAAGTAACGATGACACGATGAACCCCTTTAAATTATTTTCTGATTCAGTTCATCCTTAATGGGTAAATTTTTGAAGAGAAAATGACTTGAGATCACGGACTTCATAGAAAACGGTCATTTTCTGCTTCCTTTTAGTTCTAAAAATGTGTTGCTTTTATCTTGTAATTTTTTGAACCACTTTATCACTGTAAAATCCTAATGTCGCATAAAACATCTACAACATTTTAAAATTCAGCTTCTTCCGGAAATCGGTCTGAACAAAGTGACATTGGATGAGAAAATTCAAACAGGAACTTCCACCTTTTTAACTGTTCTATGTTTTCCAAAGAATATAAGTAAATTAATATTGCCTCCCATCCAAAATGCACGAACTAGAAAGACAATAGAGGATCAAGATAATGTGATCACAGCTGACAAAATCCCAAAACACATACTGGCACTTTACTTTGTTCGTGCGTAGATCACAATGACACAACAAAAGTGCAGCACCACAAGCAATACACAATCTAATGCCCGTTGGATAACTAATGCAGTGATTACCCCAATGCAACTGTCGTTCTGATTTGGCCATCTTCATGGCTCAACATCATATTCAATGCCAATCTGCTCATCAGTCAGTGAGAATACATGAAACAAAAGGAAAAAAAATATATACATAATCACCGACTATGTCTAGCATAATAAGGGAGATGCCTATCCAATCCATCAAATATTCTCTTGCGCTTCTTTACTTTCTTCTCACTTACACTGCCATTTTCTTCCTGTCTTCTCACAGGATTTCCAATATCTTCTCTTCTGTCAAATTTACATTTCGATCTCGAGGACTTCCTTTTTCGAGAAGATGAATTATCATTCTCCAATGATGTATTATCTCGTGGAAGCGGTTCATCGTCTAGGAACGGCCAATTACATATGACATCACTCTCATCTCTAAGTAGCTGTGGCCTGGGTTCTCGTGCCCCAGGAAGCAAACTATTGAAGGTAAGTTCTCCTTGGTGTCCACCTTTTCTATCTAAGAGTAAAGGATCTGGTCTAATTATGGTCCCCAGGATACTCCTCTTTGTGCCCAAAGCCTATGATTGCCTTCGTATCTGTCAGACAAGAATAAGCCATTGAAAAGGCTGATTTCACCTGCAGCAAGAAAACATTCAAATAGATTTTCCAAAAAACAAAAAAAGGACGAAGGTCTTTTTAAGTCAAATGTCTATATCAAAGCATGCATATGCACATAAAAGCAACACTGAGATTAAACAAGTGCACACAAGCTTGAGGTTCAATTTGGGCGGAACTCATGGTGGGTGGAGAAATGTTGTAGATTATGTAGAAATTTATAATCAGAATTTAACAACCATGCATTGAAATTAGTTTTCTTTCTCTCATGGGTCAAGTCCGCAAAAGGTAATGCCCCGTATGTCTGAATATTTGGTTTTCGAGGCAAACAAGTAAATAAACACTGCAAACATTCTGCATCCAATACCTGAAAAACAGTAATAGTGACAAAAATGTAGAAACATTACCTTATAGAAGTTGTATGAGTTTCTCCCAATGTCATTGTCTGCCGCCTAGTTCATTTTCATCAATGTAGAATCAGTTATATCTACAATGATGGGCAATGAAGAGAACATCACAAGCATAAAGCTAAAGTTAAGCTAACCTGGGGATCCTCAACTGAGAGTAGATTTGGCCGTTCTTTGTTTACAAATCTAAGAATATGTCATACGTGTTAAGTCATCTCTCAAAAAATCAACAAGACAATCAATACGGAAGCTTTAACATCAAAAGTTTCAAGAATGAACTTAAAGCTACCCTTTGTCAGTCTTCAAGAAAAACATGCCCCGTAAGTTGCATGATACACCAACATCCATTGTGTTCAATTTGCGTCCATACAAATCAAAGAAGGAAACCTGTTCCACCAAATCAAGAAAAAAGAACATTATGTGATCAGAAATAATTTCAGAAGTAGAAGAAATTATTTTAGGAAACTTAACCCACATTCTTCAAAAAAAACAAAAGATCCAGATAAAACTAACAGGAAATTACAATGGCACCAATGTTCATATTTCTTAAATAAAAAATGTAGGTTTAAATCATGACAGAGGTTCCAAAGACCTGGCTACAAAAGATAATTGCATCTATTTAAAATGGCAAGAATATTAATCCATTTATGCTTCGAAATTTACATGCAAAAATCAACTTACTGTTTTCTTATGTGTTCTCTACAAAGCTTTTCAAATGAATCCACAAAATTGGGCAGGGCAAAATCATCATCATTTCAAGAGTAACAATTTAGCTTGGTGCAGAAATTAAGCTTTCTTAATGAAACAAAGAGCTCTACCCATCAATGCAAATTAAAAATATCCAAGTATCCAAATAATCCCGGTGCTCAACTATTGCTTAAGGTATCGCTTGTATTGTTGTTTCCGTTTATCTACTAAGGGTTTTATTCTACTATTACATTGGACATGCCTCACTCTCTCTCTATCAACTACATGTCCTCCAAAAGTAACTATTTTCCAATAGATCCTTTCAGAAGCCTTCCTGATCTGACAATCATGCATATTTCAAAAAGGACAATTTGAACTCCTGAGAAATTATGACACATACCAAAAGAATTCCCAAATTATGTTCCACACGTTTTTTGCATCCTTGTGAACCTTGTTCTCTCCAATGCATCTGCAAATATATTATATAAAATAAAGGCTTCAGGAGCTTTAGCATTTAAGCAACATAAAGGTTCCTCTATCATACACAATTCACAATTATATGGGCCCAATTCATTATGTGGAAATCCAACGGAATGTATTGGCTTGACAAGAATTAACATGTAGAAATATAAAGCCAAACTCACACAAAAGATAAGAAGATAAAGCCCATTGGCAATTAATTAAAAATAATTGAATATATAATCACAAAGAATTAAATTGCTTCTTACATATCAATAAAAATCAGATAAGATTATCTAACTCCACAAAACATCATCACTTGCTCATATGCTCAATGTTTAAGATTATTTTTTTTAGACAATTTCAACCGGTAGTAATAAACATGTCTTTAAAAGAATTATTTTGAATGTTAGACATGGTTTTCCAATTTAAATTATTGTACATCACTAAGAATGACCACCAGGAATCTTGCAACGTATTTTTAATAGAGGAAATATAAAATTAAATTTCAAAGATGTACTACAGTTGATAGAGCATGAGTACGCTGTCAGACCCATACAAACCACACATGTTAGTTAAAACTTACAACGACCGCAAGTAGCAACAAGTGTGAAAACAGCTTACATGAATAAGTTTTTTACCTGCAAGCAAGCTATCAACATAGCAAGGAGTGTGTAAGAACCAATTCCACCCGAATATACCTGCAAGCAAATAAGTATGATATAGTTTTAGTTTATCAAAAACATAATAAAAAATAATAATTAATTTGAAGCAGAAAAAAACCTCATTCAGCTCCCTTTGATGTAAAAAAACCTTCAGAATCAAGCATAATGGCCTTAAAGGAGGTATCCTGTTTACAGCATCCTGAAAGAATTACAATATCACTTCAGCTTAGATTGAAGAATCAATAGAGCTTTAAATGTCTCTTCAGTAGATTCAATAGAGTGAAACCTAAAGCAGTTGTTTGAATTAATTCAATAGTCGCACTACTTAAATAATAAGCTTTCAATCACTAAAAAGGACAAAAAGAACCAGATAACCAATTAAGATTGAAATCTTTAGCCTTTACTGTGTACACCTTGATAAAGTTAAATTCTAAAGTTTTTCCAAGAATTTGCCATATGCATGTAATTATTCACTAATTATGCCAATATGAAAAACACTAATTAGGAAAAGTAGGGGTCTTACTTTCTGTATCTGTGCTTTTGTGTGAGAAAAGTAGTTAAGAAAAATAAAGGTTAAAAAAAACAATAACAACAACAACAATAAGTGGACCACAAACAAACAATAGTTTTATAAATAATGCGATGAAGATAAATAGGCAAAAGCCATTTTGAATAAATTTTTTTTTAAGCGCCTCGTGTATATTTTACAGCCAAGTCAAAGAACTCATTAACTTTGTAACTTAAGTTTGATGATATTGGCCCTACATGAATTTGATGATAGTGCAATAACTAATGGTTTATTTCCTGTTTACAGAGGCAATTTGCATTTCATTGCTACTTGTATGTCTAAATATAATAACAAAAGCATAGTTTGTACATATACCTTAATGAAACTTGCAGCCTTTGGTCCACTATCAATGTCAAAGCTGTGAGAGGAAAATGTTGAGTTAAGAACTATAGAAAATCATAATCATTGCTCAGAAAATCACTTTCAAGTTCTGGTTCTGAAACATATTCCTTTTTGAATCCAAATGAAAACAATGCAAAGAACAAGAAGAGTTTAAAAGGAAAAAAGAAAAGAAAATGAGAGAGAAAGCAGAAGATGGGCAAGCTGATCCATGTACAAACACATACTGGCAAAAGAATACTAGAGGAAGAAGACAAGGATATTCATATATGTGAACTACCTTTTATACATTAAAAACTATTGAAGGCGTTGCAGCATTTAGTGAAATATGTCTAGAAATGAAGCTAAATGCTCGTCAATAGTATATTGATTAGCCTTTTGAAATAAATATTTAAAAGCCATAATTTGTTGCAACTTTTTATCAGATTGCTCTCAAAAGGATGATTATGCATTGGAAATTGGCAAAAAATAAAAATAAATAAATAAATAAATAAAATAAACAAAGACTAGATAGAATAAGGCCTAATGGTTATCGTTACAGTTCTTGCGCCAAATAGGCAGGAAGAACTTCCTTATCAAATTGGACATGAACAGATAAAAGCAAGGATTATGAAATGGGACAGGACAGGTACTGTAGAGCCCCTGCATATGGAAGCAAACAAATTTTTTGATTGGTGCCCAAAGTCCCTAAAAAGGGCTTTTGCTATATATTGCTCAAAGGTCTGGCTAAAGCACATGTAATAAGCACGTGCCAATTTTGAAATAAGAATGGGAAAGTAATAAGATAAAATTTGTAAAAACAGTAAAATTTTCTTGACTAGGGTAAAATTAGGTGGCGAGACATAAAAACTAATATTCAGTGGCATAAACTACATATGATACAAACCAATCAGACAAATGACACAAGTATCATACACTCATACAACATGTTGGATGAAATACAGCAACTCAACAAAAGTAGAAAATAACTATAATATTAAGAATTCAAAGTTTTAAGTCAAAATACACCTGATATCAAATGCAATGCCACTTTGCCTTTCCACAAACTTTATGATTGGCACGCGAGCCTTTGCTATTACCTGTGGACAAGAAAATAAGACATTTACATCGGGTAGAGAATCAAAGCTTGAATTCTTTCAAAACTACTTATCAGCTAGAATTCTGCTATCTGATGAAGGTTCAGCATATAATATTTATTTGATTATAAAGAACCTTATTGACCAATCATATTGGCCTCATACCTGCATTTTTTTGGTAATACTTCTTTGCGATAATGCCCTTGCAAGAGCATAAAGACCCATTTGTGGAGTTCTCACCTTTGAATCCAAGATCACAACCTAGAAGAACAAAGATATTTATGTAAAAATCCAAGTTGGACCTCAGTTCTGAAGTTGGAACTTACAAAAACAAATAAAAGGTTTATCACAAGAACTAATTCTACACCATTTTATTGTATAATGGAGACAACAATTAAGTATAAAATAAATGATAGAACACAATTTTAGTAAGTATACTCACCAGAAGCTCTAGAATTTTCTAAATTCTGACTCTCAATATCGCTATCCATTTATTTTTCCTGCAAGCTAAATATCACTTACCACTCTTGTTTCGTACAATTAAAGGCATGCACATAACTTAGAAACTAGTAATATTCTTAGTACTAATTCAATCCCATAATATACTTGGTAACACTTCCAACTAAATCTTAAGTAATTAAAATCCACTTTTTAACAATTATTTTGTCTTGCTTGAGTAAAAATATCTAGGTTTTGTTTTCTTGCTAAATCAAGCCACTTTTTCCTCCCTGACTTCATGCTTAGGCCATTTCATAAGTTCCTGCTCACACACAAGCAAATTGCTCTGTAATTTCAAAAAATTCTGCTTGCTAATAGTGTTTTCCCATATTGCCTTCCCTTGGGGTATTGCAAACACTAGATTATATATAATACAGTGCATTTTGTTCCTAGGACCACCCTCCCAGCCCCAACAAACCCATCCAATGATATTCAATTTCTAACCAATTCTAATCTATTAAATAATGGGAATGACACATTACATTAGCTATATATAATGTTAATATAAAACCTTATTATGACTATAATGGTACACAATGCAATTAGGGCATGGGCATTTGTACAATTTGGCATGTACCAAGTTCATCAATACATTATATTAGAGCATAAAGTTTTCAGAAGGAATGAATGAAAATAACTCATCTATAAAGAATAAAGCAATAAGATATCCCTCTAAGACAAAATCTGAGCCAGCTTCTCACTGAAAACTAAAGATAACATGACCTTCATGGATGTAGTAGATAACAGATAAAGAGTAAGCAGGTAGGAGATTGGAAAGGAACCCAGTGACAGTATATGACACCATCAGTGATACAAGAATTTAGCTCATATCCTCTAAGATAAAGAAACATAACACCATGGACAAAGAATCAGACCACAAAACAGCAGTAATATTTTTTGAATGCATAAATGTAGATGGGATAGCCTTATCATCCATTCCTTGTGAGGTCATAATACCAATCATTAATAAAAGTAAAGCAGTCAAACCAACTGTGAGGTCTATTTCCATACTTTCAAAACATGTCAAATGGATAACATATTGTTTCTAATTTTTCCCATTGCAGTAGAAAATTTAACAGGAGCAGTATACTTGCATCTATATCACTGGTGGGTAGATAAAGGCCGGTTGTAAATGATCCAAAAACTTCAACCTGCAAAACAAGAGCCACTTATTACTCTGAAGGGAAAATATAACAAAAGTTAATTGATTAAACTTCAAACAAAATGAAGATGAAACAATAAGACCATTTAACATACCTTGCAATGTGGCCAAATATACTTGACAACATCAGAAACACGTTCTACAGCAGCAGTGCGCAAGGCTTGTTCACCAGTGGTTGGTGAAATGAAGTCACAAAAATCAAGTATCTCTATAGCAAAAATCAAGATGTAAACTAAGTTTGCATCAGAGAAGAAGGTTTATACAAAATGGCAGAATACATCAATAGACTGGTGCAAAGGAGAATTGATTAGAAATTTGGAGTCAAATAGAGAAGAGCAACATATCCAAAAAGATAAAATCAAGATTGATAGAAGAAAGTGAAGAAACAAAGAAAGGCAGACAATCACAAAAAAAGAAAAAAGAAAAAAGAAAAAAATGCATAATCAAGCTATTCACAGGTCAACAGGTGAGTAGCATGAAGAGTTAAGCACATGACATGAAGAGTTAAGCACATGACGACACCATCTACAAATAACAATCTACAAAACAAAATCTACCCATAAATATTGTATTTAAATGTAAATAACCACCTTTCTGAAAACAGTGAGCTGCTTCACAAAGAAGAAAGGCAGATAAACAGAAAGAAAATGTATAGCAACTTTATTGTACAAATCAACTGTTGACCGCCTCCTAGAGTTATGGCCATGAGAAGGTATATTCATAAACTCACATTCAGTCCAAGCAAAAAGATATTGTCTTTTATCTGTAAACATCAACTCTTCTGAATCAGTATATGTTCCTAGAACTCCATTAATTAGTTATCACATATCCAATCTTACAGCTTTAAGCATCTAGTTAAACAATGCAAAATCCAGCTACTATAAATCCAAGCCTAACCCTTGATCAATCATAATGCATTCAAATTTCAATTGAAGCATTTGATTTCACAATATTAACCAAGAAGTTCCCAACATAAGCAAACTACCAATGAATTATGAGTGTATGCTTCTGTGTCATAACATCCACAACAAAATCAGGGCCAAATATCTTGTCATTGTGAGAAAAACATCCACTCGACCAAGTCAGTCAAATACTCTGGACTCCATTGGTGCCCTATTGCACAGCTAGTCTCAAAGCTTTAGTAATCTAACAAAATAAAACAAAATCAAGCTATTAAATATGCATGCCTGAGACCTCTGATAACTTAAAACGTATTCAAATTTTAATTGAAGCATTCAATTCCACGAGAAATCAGCAAAAAGTTCTACACAGTTCAGTGGCCTCAATGTTTTCTAAATGTAACATAAGCACATAATGACCTAATAATAAGGTGTGCATATAACTTTCAAACCAAAATCCAAGCCAAAGATGTTGAATGCACATGTAAACATCAATCTCCTGAATCAGTCAACTGCTTTGGAACTTCACCAATAACCCATTGCACAACCAACGTTACAGATTTATAATTTAGTAAGTAATACCTAATCAATCCACTAAAAACTCATGCATTCAAACTTTAGTCAAATCGCTCAATTTCACGATAATTCCACAACAAAACAAGCAAAATACAGCCAAATTACAAGCCTCCCAACTGATTAAATCAAGCACGAGAAAGAAGCAAACCTTTGTGGAGCTGGAGCATAGGGCTCCTGAAGCGGCGGCCGGAGCGTAACCACGACACCGGTGAGGCGTCGTCGTTAGCATCCCCATGTCGGGGTCGAGCGTTCGGAGTGGTGAAAGGTTCGTGGCTGGCGGTATCAGTGACGGTGACGTCGAGGGAGAAGTAGTCGGCAGCGGGGATTTCGGAAGATGGACCGGCGGTTGAGGTTATCGTGTTGCGGAAAACCTCGTAAGCCTCGGCGTCGGCGTCGTCAGCGGGGAAGGTACTAGAGAAGGTGAGCGGTGAGAGGGTGTCGTATAGGAAGGCAGCGGTGGTGCTACCCATCGGCGGCGAAAGTGCTGATCGTCCTAAGTTGAGTTAGGGCATGGCATTAGCTTCGTTATCTTTCTCTTGTTTAAATATTAAAAATGAAAAAAAAAATTACATAAAGAATTTGGATTACTTAGGGAATAGATTTTGAATGGTAAAATTGGTAATAGAATATTCTTCTGGTTTTATTAATTTATAAATTATGATTATAATTATTCTAATTAAATATCTAAGTCGCCATCAAAATGATTAGAATTTTTTTTTATATTTAAAATTGAATTTAATTACTTATTTGATTATCAAATTCATTAATTATTTTTGTACTAGAGTTCTTATTTTTAATCGACTTTTAATAAATTCGATCTGTTATAAATAATAAGTTATAATCATTTTTTAATTTTTTTTTTATTTTTCAACTGATTAGGAAATTAATAACAAGTATGAATGGGAGAGGCAAATAGATGAATAACATGAATTTTATTAATTTCAACAAAAGTACGTGAGTACATAAGCTTTGTTGCATGTGCTAAGACTAAGAACTTTATTTTACCCAATCCTATTTTTCTAATTTTTGCATAAACAAAGCTTATTTGACATTGTCAACAAGGACCATACTATTTCCCATTCTCCCGACTCTTCTATTAGGAAATACAATTGAGGGTCCGTTTGGATCACGGAATAGGAATGGTAATGGTAATGATAATGGGAATGGGAAAAGTAATGGTAATGGTAATGGTAATGAAAAAAGTGTTTGGTTGAAAGGAATAAATATTGGGAATGGAAAAAGTGACATAGAGAATTGTATGTAAATTACTTTAATACCCTAATATAAGTAATGATAAACTAATATATAAAATAATTAGATATAAATAAATATTTAGTCTCTATAATTATTATAATTAAATATTTAGAATAAATAATTTTTTTATCATTAACCAATTTAATTTAATTATAATATTTAAATTACTTAATTTATGTTTATTATAATTTAATTTAATTATTATAATGACTTAATTTATATTTATTATTATTATTTAATTAAGTCTTAAGTAGGGACAAAAATGTCATTTCACTTTACTTATCATAATTAAATAGTTTTATTAATTATTATATTTAATTAAATCTGTGTAGGGGCAAAACTGTCATTTCACTTTTAATTATTATAATATTCAAATGGCTCAATTTATATTAATTATTATTTACTTTAATTATTATAATTAGTTATTTAAATTAATAATTATTATTTAATTAAATCTTAAGTAGGGACAAAAATGTCATTTCCCTTTACTTATCATAATTAAATAGTTTTATTAATTATTATATTTAATTAAATCTGTGTAGGGGCAAAACTGTCATTTCACTTTAATTATTATAATATTTAAATGACTCAATTTATATTAATTATTATTTACTTTAATTATTATAATTAGTTATTTAAATTAATAATTATTATTTAATTAAATCTTAAGTAGGGGCAAAAATGTCATTTTACTATCAATAGTGTTTATTCCCCTCCATGCCCCCCAATTTTGGGGGTAATCAAATGCCGTTACTATGCACCATACAATTACCTACAGTACTCATTACTAAGCTAATAGTAAAATACCCAAACATGGGCATATATCCCTATTAGCAATCAATCTCATGCCAATAGTGCCCAATCCCTTCATCCAAACACAACCTGAATGTCTTCCTTGACTTTTGTGACTATGGTATTTTTCAATTATTCTCTTTTTCCTTGTGCTTACATTTTTTACATATTATTTGGATGTGAGTTTGTAGCAATTCTACATTTGTGAGCCATGTACTTGATGTTTTTAAAAAAATTTATTACGAAAGACTTTGGCATTTCGTGCTTATGAAATCTTAAGGTCTCTTTCTTGTGAAACTGATACCCCTTTTTGTGTATGTACACAAGTGGACGGATATATGAAATAGTAAAAGCACCTGGAGATCGGGTGATCGTATTCATTGGGAATGAAAATACTAGCTCTAACTCCAACTTTGTTTTCTAACCCTATTCACAAAGTTGTAAAGAAATGCAAATTGGCAAAGAGATGAAAAAGACTAATAAACCGGGGAACAATTAAGAGAGAATGCAATTAAAAAAGAATGGGTACTTGAACATTGATCCCCCTTGGATTTTGACTTTACTCTCCAAATTCAATTACTTCCTCTAATTCAACTGAAATGAGCTGCAGGAAATCCAAAGACACTATGATTCCTTTCTCACGACAATCGCCGACTATCCCAATAAGAAATTCTAGTTGTGATCTCTCTCGTCACTTAACCACCTATGGATGCTTAATGCTCTAAGGACCCAGTTAATCGACTAAACTCCCCAAAATAGATTAAACACTCTCTCAAGATATTTAACCCCTAATCCTATACAAACCCAATGGTGATCTCTCTCATTACCAAGATTTACATAATTGCTAGGAGCATAAGGGAATACAAAGGTAGGAGTGATCAAATCGAAAGGGAAAATGGGAACTCCTTTACCTTAGGCTCACTCTTTCAATCCTTTCCAATCTTGGTAGATCTAACCCTAGTCGGTCTTCTGATTCATCACTAGTTCAAATCAAAACACATAAATCGGGCTCTCACCAAATAGGATTATGAGAAGAAAAACACAAGATCGAAACTCAAATCATGAAGAATTAAGAAGATATAAATAAACCAAACACTAAAACATCCTACGGTTCACAAGATTAAGCACCCACAAGGGGGGTTTAGTTCCTCATGGAGCAAAACAATCTAAGCATACTAATCTGAAGAAAATACATGTTAGAAACAAATTAAAACTCCCTCCAATAAAAGGCTGAAAATTTAAGAACAAGTGTTTCCCCTTGAAAGGCCGAATGATTTTTGTCTGTGCTCATCGACGACGGAGGAGACAAGAAAGATGAAGGATGTTGATGATGATTGCAGTGGGATGTCTCCTCCTTGGTTAAATAATCCTCTCAAAATTAGGTCAATAGCAACCTCTTGTCTATCTGCCAAAAAAGCTCCCTAGTTTCTCAAACTTTGACTTAAATACCCTTGTCCCGTGATTGTATATGGCCATGTAATGATCTCCCACGGCTGTGTATCTCTTTGGCTTCAGTCCAATTCCTATTGTAATTTCACACGCCTGTGTACAAAGATCCACACACTTGTGCATGTTGCTGTTTCTCTAGTAATTCATTCGAGGTGCCCCTCACAAGGCCTTGTATAGGCTTTTCCCATGCACGTGCATGTCTCTACCTTTTGTG
Organism: Dioscorea cayenensis subsp. rotundata; assembly: GCF_009730915.1. Lineage (NCBI taxonomy): Eukaryota > Viridiplantae > Streptophyta > Magnoliopsida > Dioscoreales > Dioscoreaceae > Dioscorea > Dioscorea cayenensis. Next base: position 12,858,926 of record NC_052474.1, read on the forward strand.
TTAATTTTCAGTCCTGTCTTTCCCACGGCTGTGTATAATTACCCACAAGACTATGTATCTCCCTGGTTCACTTTGATTTGTTCAACACGGGCATGTAGAGTAATCCCATAGTCGTGTACCACTCTGAACTTCCTCAAAACTTGCCCTTTTAACTTCATTTCTTCAACCAACACTCTCTAATCATCGTATATGTAAAAATGAACAATAAAGATACAGATGAACCCATAAATAGATAAAAATCATGCCCTTACAATGCAAAATACTCACTTAAGGCATGTCGCAATGATTGAGATCTGCAAGTGCAGGGGTCGTCAAGTAATACCTCTCACGCAAGAACCAGAGGGTCGTATTCCCTGGGGTCCCAAGTGCTGCTATCACTTCCCCCTAGACGGCACTGTCTGGTCTAACAAAGGTAGGTTTAAAACAAAATAAGAAAACTAACAAGAGAGATAACTATAGACAAGTAAGACTAAGGTACACCATGTAAGCACATTAAGGAAACAAATAACAATGAAAGTACAAGGCCCAGGGCGAGGATCCCCTCGAGACTACTAAAGCTAGAAGGATGCTAGAATTACATAGGCAATGGTGGTTTTGGGCCAAGAGACATCCAAAAGTAGCCGATGGTCATGGCGATAACTCCTAATCCCATACAAGTATTGGCTCGGAATCTCTTCCGACCAAATCCTTCTATAATTGTATTACAACCAGGGAAATATCTAATTAGGGTCAAACTTAATATCTAGGTTTATCCCTAATGGTTGGAAGGGTACGAAATACCCGATGATCACGGCGTATTCATTCATGAATCCCTTCCAAGCTAAGTGTGTTTAGTACAAAGACGATGGTCATGCAACCAAGTACAACCGAGAAGTTGAAATGCAGAGTTCTCATGTAATCCAACACATCAATGATCACAAATCTTGAACCACAAACCAACGCAAATGCACTAGAAGTAAATCACAATATCCATACAAGCAAGTTCATCCCAAGGTTCACCAGCATCCTGGTGACGACCTTGGGAGTCTAGTTCAACATGAATAACAAAGAAATCTCAATATACATATGAAACATGTACAAAACCAAAGAAACTTCCTTGATCTTGCTCCTTAGATCCGCCTTCTCTAGCCCTTGAAGCACTGGAGATGATGGTGGAGAAAAGATGGCTAAAGACCCCTTTAATGATTCCCTAACCCCTTTTTTAAAGTGCTTTCAGGATGGCTTCATAGTCAGGTTCACGGGCATGAGGAACCTCGTGAGAGCCTCAAGATTTCTGCCAAAATTTCCTTAAAGTGCTACAGTGAACTGCTACGTTAAACTGCTACAATAAAGTGGTATATTCTTTAGCTGGCTTGCAGGCATCTTCACGACCGTCAGGTTACCCGTCAACAAACCCTGAGACTTCACAAATTCTTCATCCCGTTGTGCTATAGTGCCTAAGGCCCTAAAACGCCATTTTTGGTGTAGAATTTCTCTAGAATGCCTTGTTGGGCTAATCTAGGCTTCTTCTTAGCCTGTAACACAAATAGAAATGATTAAACCACACAAAGGCCATCCATTCATCCGAATACACATAAATGTCACAAACATATACGTATAAATAACATACATTTGGGCGTTTGTCATGCAACAAACACTTATCTGGAATTTCATATGTTTTTAACTTTTTCATATCTTAAGACTTCAGAGTTACATTTTTCATTCATTTGGGTTAATATATGTCTTGACTCTCACATGCTTTTAAGCCTTGACTTGCTTATAAGCAGGTCATAAACTCTAACATGATTCAGTTACTTACTTAACTGCTTTGCCTTGTTTACTTATGGAATAAATCTCAAGTTGTAATGATGAATTAGGTTTCATTTCATTGAGTCATCAAAAGAATTCCAATCCACCCCTGCATAGTTTCAAGTGTTAGATCTCACAATAGGTTTCAAAAAAGTCTAAAAATATTTTCATAATTATTATGAATGTCAAGCATTAGACCTTATAGCAGGTTTGAAGAGAAAACTTCAATTTTCATCACCCTTGTTAGTGTCAAGCATTTGTCCTCATAGTAGGTTCAAAGAGTAAACTTTAAAAGTTTTCATACCCATGTGAGTGTCAAGAATTGGACCTCATAGTAGGTATGAAGAAGAAACTTTAAAACTTTTCATCACCTGTGAGTGTCAACTGTCAAGCATTAGATCTCACAGTAGGCTTGAAAAGAAAACTTTAAAAGTTTCCAACACCCTATAAGTGTCAAAGAATTTGGCCTCGCATTGATTTAACAAGAAGTCTTTAATAAAGTTTATCACCCTATGAGCATATTAAGTTTAAAGAGAAGACTTTAATAAATTTTTATTACTCCATTTACTCCTCTCAATGTTAAGAGAAATAGATGCCCCTTCAAAACCTCATAGTAATCCTCAAGAAAGAATTATAGAAATGTTTTATCAACTCCTTCTCACTCCTATAAATGTCAAGAGACCTCTTAGTAAGTCTTAAAAAAATTCATAAAAATTTTTCATCAACCCTTTCCTACTCTTGTGAGTATTAAGGGATCCCATAGTAAGCTTCAAGAAAATCTTCACCAACTCTTTCTACTCCCATGAATGTTAAACAACCTCATTGTAAGCTTCGAGAAAATCTTCATCAACTCCATTCACCACCATGAGTGTTAAGTGGCAATGGATACTTCATCAAGATCTCCTAGTAAGCTTGAGGAGAATTTCATAAAAAAATTATATTAACTCCATTTGCTTCTATGAGTGTTAAGAGGCAATAGATGGCCCCTCAAAACCTTGTAGTAAACTTTAAAAGAAATTTCATAAAAATTTTTCATTAACTTCATTGACTCCTATGAGTGCTAAGATACCTTATGTAAGCTTTATGGAAGAGGCCCTGTGAAAATACCAAAATGATACTCAAGCTAATTGGGTATACCAGTACATGTTTATATAGGCTTCGAAAGGAAGTAAAAAAAATAATTTTTTTAAAAGTTCAAAATAAAAAAGAGAGTTTCAAAATTAAATTAGTGAAAGAGAAAAGTTGTGGGCTTAGTAGCAAAATTAATAGGTGTAATGTAAAAGATGAAAAAATTAGAGTTTATTTGCAAAGTTAGTCAGAAATATTGAAAGTGGAAGTCTTGGGGTCTATTTGTAAAATTTCAAGAAAAATATAAAAAATTGGGTTCACGTACATCTCTCATTTTTATAAATTTTTTAATCACTATTGTCAATAATATTCTTCTTCTAGTAGGTCATTATTGTCAAAATTTTCTTTTCTTATAAAATGTTTTATTAGATTTAGTTTTTTTTTACAGACACTCGAATAATTCAGCTAAGAACAACTGGAATGAATATAGCCCACTCAGACAAGAAATTCTATCTAGCCAGTCGTCCCAGCTTGCCGTCATGAACACAGCCGAGAAATTATGCCTAGCCGGCCCCATCACTAACTCACCTGAGAAATTCTGCCTACCTGGGCGTGCCACCCCGCCATCACGAACTCAACCGAGAAATTTTGCTTAGCCTGCCAAGCTAGCCAGCCATCACTGATTCAACTGAGAAACTCTGTCTCCCTGGCCATGCATGCTAGCCATCACTGTGACTCAACCGAGAAATTCTACCTAGCTAGTCGTGGCAGCAAGTCATTATTGAGTCATCTGAGAAATTTTTCCTAGTCGGGTATACAAGCAAGCCATCACGGACTCACCTGAGAAATTATGCCTAGCGTGGCGTGCGAGCTAGGCATCATAAACTATGCCCGAGAAATTTTACTTGGCCGATCAGGCTAGCCCAGCATCACTGACTCAACGGAGAAATTTCTACCTTGCTAGTCGTGCCATCCAGCCATTACGGACTCAGCCAAAAAAGTTTCAAAAATCCGCGAGGCCAACCAACCATTGATAAGTGCTAGAAAGTTCATATTTTATATATCATTTACACTACATTCAACATGAAATTTCACATGTTTAGCACCTAATTAGTACTAAATTTCATTCTTTTTACCACAGACTTTATTTATGTTTTAGGGGGAAAAAGCGAATTTGAGGGTGTTTTGCATCAAAATACACTAAGTTGCTGAATCAAAGCTTCACTGTGACTCACAACGCCCGTAGTGGCACCTCACCACGGCCATTGTTCATGCTCAACACTGTTGTTATTAAGCCATGACAACATGGAACCACTTGAAGCAACATAAAAGCCATAACAGCCTCACAATGGCCATTGTGAAAATCTATCACGCCCAAGATCTCGACACACAATGCCCAAAGAGCTGTGCTAGGATGCAACTTGGAGCCCAAGTAATAACTTACTCACTACGGGCATCACGACGCCCATTGTGAGGCCGTGGTGGACTCGATCCTATAAATACCTTAGGTTTCTTTAATTTCTGGAGATTCTTTTGCCGAATAAGATAGGGCGGCAAGAATTCTGGAGATCTGAACGGTTGAAGACAACTTTCAAGCATATTTCAACATATTCCAGTGATTTTCTCAAAGGTAATTCAACGATCATCATCGGAGGAGGACGCACGAAGAGATTTGGTGCAACTTTTTTGATAAGTGTCTAAATGCAGGTGTTTTCATATATATATATATATATATATCGTATTCATTTTGCATGTATTTTGTGAGGTTTGATGCCCGTTTTATGCTTAATCGTCTACTATTTGCTTTGTAGGGCATAAGGAAGCCATGGAGAACAAGAAGATATCGTTTGGGCGAAAAGAGAAGAAAACAGGAATTTCATACTACCCCCATACTACCCAGTATGAGGGCCGTATGCACTGTAGCAGCGGAATGATTCAGAGTGTCTGCCCAGATTTCCATACTACCCAGTATACGGGCCCGTATGGAGGCTATATGCACCCCGTATGGAATGCGAATCTAGGGTTTTTGAGTGCTATACGACCCCCATACGACCCCCATACAACCCGTATGACCCGGGGGGGGTATATATACTGACTTTTAGGGCAGAAAAGGGACTTTTTGGCTAGACTTTTTGCTGGGCATATTTTGGGAGACACTTGAGAGGCTTGTGGCAACCTTGGGGAAGAGAAGAAGGGCAAGGAAGCTAGAAGATCATCCAAGCCCAAGGTCCAAGACTCTCAAGGCAAGAAGGCAACTTCATTCAAGGGGAGATCTACCACGATTTGAAGGAAGGAGACCCGCGGCTAGAGGAAGCGTCATTTGGCACTCCTTTGGCGAGGAAAGCATCATTCGACATATTCTTTACCTCCTCCTCCACCATTTCATCTAGGGAGTGTCATTTATGCTTTTGTTTCATGTTTTGCTTGTTTGTATTGCTTGTTGTGGGATGATGACACACTAGACCCCCAAGGCCACCGGAGGTTGGTGAACCTTGGGGGGGTTTTATCATGTATGTTGGATGATAACTTGTTAATTCCATGTTTGGGTAATTTTGAGATTTAATCCATTATTTTTATGCTAAGTGCTACTCTAAGGAGAAATCCGTAGCTCTTTTATGAGTGATGCATGTAGATGTGACTTGCTCGCATGTATTAGATCATGAATGGATTAGAAGGGGATACTTGTATCATCACGCCGAGAAATCGGGTGTTTGGTAGCCCTCCATGTAGGTTTAATCCGAAGAAGAGTAGGTTTACTCCTAAGTGAGATTTCCTCGTACTTAATGCAATCGTAGGGATATGGATTTTGGAGAAATTCCTATCTATGTTCTTATGGGATTAGGGTTCAATCATCGAGGAATTGGGGTTGTTCTAATCTTGGAATCTCATGGTCCATTTTACCCTTACATCTTTAGATCATCATCCATGTTGCATGATAACCCCTCAAGGGGATCCACATCCATAGGCCTTTGCATTTCATTGATTCTCTTGCTTGCTCATTGCTTGTTCTCTCTAATTTTTTGGCAAATATCGTTTTAGCTTTAATGACATTTAGTAGAGTAAAATCCATCGCTTGAGATCTTAGGCTAGATAATAACTCAAGAAGGAGTAATAGGAGATCCTTAGCCCCGTGGAATACGATCCTCGTGTCTTCACACGTGGTATTACTTGGCGATCCCGTACACTTGCTGGGAAGCAATCATTTTTCAATCTTGGGATTTTTTCATTGATAAGTGCTTGTGTATAAGTAATACAAAGTATACTTTTCTTACATTGAGCATTACTTTTATTAGATTTTATGGCTCATTTGTGTGTATTTGTGTTTTCTTTTGTGCATTTGGGTTGTGGAGATAAGTTTTGAAGAAAGGAAGTTAAAGTAGATCATGAACGAAATTATTGATGAATTTCTTAGATTGAACAAACATGAAGACACATGTTGTACTCAAAGACATGTGGGTGTATGCCATCCTCCATCGTGCTCAAATGAATACACAAAATGGAGGGGCACAAAGGCAGTCACACTCATATGTTTCGACTTGTGCGACATTGTCAAGAGCTTCACCAATGTGGTTTCATTGAAGACGCAACGTGATCTACAGCATGAATGTGTGCCTATTCATGTGGCCTTGATGAAAAGAATGTATTCAGGAGTATTCCAGTGAAGTACTATAGTAGTTTACTATAGTAAATTAATGTAGCAAACTTATGGTAGCAGTTATTGTTTACAGCTCGTAGGAAAACAAGACCTGGAAATCCAGACGGCCGTGTAGAAATTCCACACGCCCATGTGGATGCCCGACTCTAGCCCTACAAATACCACTTTGAGGGTTTTATTTGGGGATCTTCTTCCTATCTTTAACCCATCTTTGGAGGCTCTCGCGGCTAGGGTTTGGAGAGGCTTTTGCCAGGTTTTTAGAGCAGTTCTACTACCTTCGACATCAAGTTTCTTTAGAGGAGAACTATTGGGGGAGCTTTCGTCGGCATTGATTTAGCGAGGTGTGCCCTACGTTTGACAAGGGAACCTTTGGAGAAGACGAGGCGCTTCCACAAGACCATCGATACGGATTACAAGGGGTTTTCTCTATGGAATGCTTGTACTTATCCTTGATTTCATATTTGCTTTTGTATTGCTCCATGGAGAACCAAACCCCTACTGGGTGCTTAGACTTGTAAACCCTATAGTTGATTTTTGTTTCATTGACTCTTATTATGTTTCTTTAATTGATATTTTAATTAAGTTTCAATCTTAAATGCTTGTTGAATTAATTTTCCCTTAGAGTGACACTAGGGTTGAGAATCTATCTTGGTAATCCTTGTGAATGAGTGACACTTCATTAGGGTCAGATAAAGCAAGGTTGAAGAGGGTCGAGAGAGTGAGTCGAGAGGTAGCGGAATGTCCCATTTCTCTTTTTATATGATTTATCCTACCTCCGCATTCCAAGAGTTCTTTGCGTTTTCGATAGAGTGAAGTGATAAGAGACAAACTCCATTGGGGCTTAGTTGCGTGAGCAACAGAGTGAAGTATTGAAGTAATCCTTAGTGCTGGGGCTTAATCTTGACTAGGGGTCTTTTGCCTGAACCAAAGGGTTAGATCATACTAGGGAATAGGGTTTATCACTTGGAATCCCTAGAGCTCCAAGCAACCTTACACATTGTGAAGCGTCGAGAGCATCCTTTTCTGCCGTGGCATAGTGTAAGGGTTAGTCATGGTTGACCTTAGGTTTGGGACCGTGTGTCTTTGGATTTCCATGACTCATTAAACATCAGTTAGGAGCCATAATAATTAGTCTTGCACTTGAAACAATATTCCTAGGGTGACCAATGTCCGGGTACCCCATCTTCCCATTGATTACCTTTCTTTATTCCCATTTCTCTCTTTTCTCTTTTCTTTATTTTTTTATTTGCATTGATATTGTCCACTCAAATCACGAATTGGTTCACTCGATAGCTAAATAGCATGACTACTTCCTTCTTAACAACTATTTCCTGTGGATACGACTACCCACTCACTGGGGTACTTGATAAGTGCTTGGGTGTTAAGAATGTGAAGTATTATTTCCTTGTGTTGAGCATTACTTTTATCAGATTTTAGAGCTAAGTGATTGTGAACAATGATAGTGTCGATAAAATATAATGTGAACAAAGATAAAAGAAACAAGAATGAGAGGTGCAAGTAAGTGAGAGGTAAGGCAATCGATAGAAGTGGGGTACTCGGACAATGATCCCCCTAAGATTAATGTTTCATATGCAAGACCCCCTATTATGATTCCTAATCAACGCTCAATGAGTCTTGGAAATCCTTAAGCACACTTGTCCCAAATCTAAGGTCAACGATGACTAACTCTACACTATGCCCCGGTGGAGAAATCACTCAGTCTCAATGACAACACCCGTTGCGTGTGACCCGCAAGTACATGGGTTTGTCGAGTAATAAATCCCAGGTGAGTGGGTATCATATCCACAGGGAATAGTGAATAGAAACACAACGATTTCTATTTAACTATGATGAGAATAAATCGATGGTGATGCGAATAGAATTGATATGAAAGTAACTAAAAAGAAACAAGAAACAAAGGTACAATAAAATGAGAGGAAAGGCAATCGATAAAAGTGGGGTACTCAGATAATGCTCCCCCTAGGACTAATGTTTCAAGTGCAGGACCAACTATTATGTCTCCTAATTGATGCCTAATGAGTCATGAAAATCCTAAAATACACTGTCCCAAAACTAAGGTCAACCGTGACTAACTCTACACTATGCCCCGGCTGAGAAATCACTCAGTCTCAACACCTCACACTGTGCAAAGTTGCATGGAGATCTAGGGATTCCAAGTGATAAACCCTATTATTATGTGTATATCTAACTCTTTGGTCCTGGCAAAAGACCCCTAGTAATAATTAAGCCCTAGGTGCTAAAGTCATTTCAACGCTTCACTCTGTTGCCTTTGCAACTAAGCCCCAGTGGAAGGTCATCCCTTAGCCCATTCACTTTGTTATGCTGCAAAGAACTCTTAGAACGTGGAGGTAGTATAAATCACAACGGTGGAGAAAGGGGACGCTCAACTACCTCTTTACTCACCCTCTCTACTATCTCCAATCTTGCAATGTCTAACCCTCATGGTGTCTCACTCATGCACAAAAGCTACCGATGTAGACTCTCAACCATAGTGTCACTCTAATGGAGAAAACATTCAACAAGCATTCAAGATTGGAACTCAATTAAAGATATCAATTAAGGAAAGCATAATAAAAGGTCAAGGAAATAATAACATACTAGGGTTTATAAAATCCAAGTACCCACTAGGGGGTTTAGCTCTCCATGGAGCAAGATACAATCAATAATGGAATCAAAAGTAAAAACATGTATTCCACAGGAAAACCACCCTCGGTATTTGCATCGATGGTCATGTGGAGTGGCCCCGTCCTCTCCAAAGGTACCCTTGTCAAGCCTAGGGCACTCCTCGCCGAAATCAATGCCGACGAAAGCTTCCCCAATAACTATCTTCCAAGAGAATTGCGGTGTTGAAGCTGGAGAACCACTCCAAAAGCCTTGCCAAAACCTCTCTAAACCCTAGCCACCGGCCTCTCAAAAGATGGAGAAGAGATGGGAAAAAGAATCCTGAAATCCGGCTGAAAACGGCTTTAAATAGGCTGAATCAGGGCATCCACACGGCCTTGTGGATGTTCCACATGCCCTTATGGAATTTCGACAAGGGCGTGGGGAATTTCCACATGTGGATTCTCTGGAATTCTGATTTTTGGGCGGCTGTGAACAGTAATTACTATAGCGAGTTGCTATAGTGATTTACTACAACCCTGCTACAGTGTCCCCGCCAAAAACACTCCCGAATCCACTTTTCATCAAGGCAACATAAACGAGCACTCGTTTATGCCATAGATTGCATCGTTTCTTCAATAAACGGGTTCATTGGTGAAGATCTTGCTATCACTGCACAAGTTGGGATACGCAAATGTGACTGCTTTCGTGTCCCTCCAACTCATCGTAATTGATTGAATAAATGGAGGTTAGCACACATTCACATATCTTAGAGCCCTACTTGTGTCTTCACGTTTGTTGCTTCCTAGATTCCACCAAATTGTGCGTACACGATCTACTTTTGGCTTCTTTTCTTAATACTTAGCTTCATAACCCTACATGCACAAAAGAACACAACTACACATGTATTAGCGCTTAAACCTGATAAAAGTAATCCTCATCGTAAGGAGAGAACACTTCACATTCTTAATACACAAGCACTTATCACTCAACACCTCACACTGTGTAAAGTTGCATGGAGTTCTAGAGAATCCAAGTGATAAACCCTCTTTCTATGTATAGACCTAAACCTTTGGTCTAGGCGAAAGGGCCCCTAGTTACATTTAAGCCCAAGACACTAGAGTCACTTAAACGCTTCACTCTGTTGCTCGCGCAACTAAGCCCCAGCGGAGTTCATCCTCTAGAACTTCACTCTATTATGACCACAAATAACTTAAGGAAATAGATGTAGGATAAATCACACAAGAGGGGAAAGGGGACTCTCCGCTACCTCTCGACTCACCCTTCTCAACCCTCTCCAATCAAGTAATGTCTAACTCTCGTAGTGTGTCACTCATCTATATCGATTACCAAGATGGACTCTCAACCCTAGTGTCACTCTAAGGGAGAAACCATTCTACAAGCATTTAAGATTGGAGCTCAATTGAAACATCAATTAAGGAAAGCATTATAAAAGGTCAATGAAATAATAACATCCTAGGGTTTACAAAATCCAAGTACCTACAAGGGGGTTAAGCTCTCCATGGAGTACAATACAATCAATAATGAAATCGAAAATAAAAACAAGTGTTCCATAAGAAAACCCCCTCGGTAGTCATGTCGATGGTCTTGTGGAGTAGGCAAGTCTTCTCCAAAGGTCCCCTTGTCCAGCCTAGGGCACATCTCACAGGATTGGTGTCGACGAAAGCTCCCCCAATAACCTTCTTCCAAGTGGAGCGTGGTATTGAATCCTTAGAACCACTCCAAAGATGTGCCAAAAGCCTCTCTAAACCCTAGCCGACAGCCCCTCGAAAGATGGATGAAAGTTGAAAAAAAGGGGAAAAAGAAGATCCCAAAAATCGGGCTGAATTACGGCTTAAATAGGGCTGGAATCTAGAATCCACACGCCCTTGTGGATTTTTCCCAGGGCATGGGGAATTTCTACACGCCCATGTGGATTCTCTAGAAAATCTTGTTTTTGGCCGGCTGTGAACAGTAACTGCTACAGTGCTTGCTATAATGTTTTGTTACATTAACCTGCTATAGTACTCAGCCAAAACACTCCCAATTCCACGCTTTTCATGAAGGCAACATAAACATCCACACGTTTATGCCGTAGATCGCTCGTCAGGATCGCATCGTCTTCTTCAATCAAAAGCTATATTGGCGGAGGTCTTGTTATCAATGCACAAAGTCAGGATACGCAAATGTGACTACCTTTGTGCCCTTCAACTCATTGTAGTGACTTGAATTCATAGAGGTTGGCACATATTCACGTATCTTGGAGTCCCACTTGTGTCTTTGCGATTGTTTTTTCGAAGATTTGACCAAATAATGCGTTTACAATATACTTTTGGCTTCTTTTTTCAATATTTAGCGTCACAACCCTACATGCACAAAAGAACACAAATACACATGTATTAGCACTTAAACCTGCTAAAAGTAATGCTCAACATAAGGAAAGAACAATTCGTATTCTTATCACACAAGCAATTATCAGATTTGCTACAGTACTCTGCCAATGGACTCCCAAATCCACACTTTTCATCGAGGTAACATAAATAGGCACACATCTATGTTATAGATCACATCGCTTCTTCAATAAAATGCCATATTGGTGAAGATCTTGCTAACATTACACAAGTCAAGATACGCAAATGTGACTGCCTTTGTGCCCCTCCAAACCATGTAATTGCTTGAACACATGGAGGTTAGCACACATTCACGTATCTTCGATCACAACTTGTGTCCTCACATTTATTCACTCCAAGACTTTATCAATAAAGTACAATCGCAATCTACTTTGGCTTTTTCTTTAATTATTTAGCTGCATAACCCTTCATGCACGAAAGTTCACAAATGCACATGTATTAGCGCTAAAATCTGATAAAAGTAATGCTCATAGTAAGAAAAAAATACTTATCAAACACTTATCAACAAAGTACAATCACAATCTACTTTGGCTTTTTCTTTCATTATTTGGCTCCACAACCCTTCATGCATGAAAGTTCACAAATACACATGTATTAGTGCTAAAATCTGATAAAAGTAATGCTCATAGTAAGAAAAGAATACTTATCAAACTCCCCACACATAAGCGTTTGCTTGTCCTCAAGTAAAAATAAAACATTGAAGCATAGAAGTGTTCTTGGCCTTAGGTTCACCAAAGCATGCAAAGGAAGTGTTCTTCAAGTAAGGGAAATTTCATCACTAAATACGAAAAAACGATGCTCTAGTTAAGAACTTGAATCGAAAAGGACAACAAACCCAAAATCCTATAAGTGTATGTAAACTCACTCGAGTCAGCCCAAATAATACTCCTCAATATTCCAAGTATAAGGGACTTATTTATCTACAAAACAACAAAAAACAAAGAGATGGTAGTAGCTTCACACATCCTCTAAGGTAACCCTTTCCAAAGCGGCCGCTAAGGTGGCTTTCACACTTTCGAGGTGGTAGCTCTTTCTACTCGGGGTAGTAGCTTTCACTAGTATCCGACTTATGAGAATAGCTTCATACTTCGTAGGTGGTAGCTCTTTCCACCCTAATTGCACAACCAAATAAGAATAACATTTCTTTTTTCAGCATAAATAACACAAGAAATAGCACTAATTAGTACCTTAAACATCAAACGTGAGTTTCCAAAAGAGTTTAATGAGCGAGTAGTACAACAAGTGTCAATTGGGCAAGAATTTTTAAAAATCCAAGTAAAAATTAGAGCATAAAAAACATTCAATGATGAAAATTCTCCTAAACTCAAGAATACAGTTATTACAACTAAGGTGAACCACCTATGTGAGCATGTATGTCAATCAAAATTTATGTAAAGGACATGTGTAAAGTGAACTCCCCCCCACACTTAAGATGTACATTGCCCTCAATGTACACATTCAAGTACAATAAAAATATAGCAATCAAAAATATATGTGGTAGTGGGCCATTGAAACAATACTCCCCTTAACTCCTAGTGGTGCATTTGATGGAGCTAAATCCTTGGGAGTTGAGTTCCAATGGATTCTAAAGCACACACGGGCATGTGTAAAACACATTGACCGTGTCTATGACTAATTCTTAATTTCCATACTAACAAGACCATCTGCATGTATACACAAGGGGGTTCAGTGAAGCTCAACAAACAAAAATAATTTGAGTATATAAAAGTAAAGAAATGAAATACAACTTGAGACAAAAATAAAAGATAAACTCAGAAGGAAGATCCTTTTTGAGCGTACAAGTCCAAAGGATAATACAAAAGGAAAAATACAAAAGCATAAAGAAATGAAAGACGCATCAAGTATCGGTGTCATGCTCTTGATGATCTACTGATGCTGGTAAAGATACTGCAATATGTAGATCGACTGGTTCTAGAATGGGTGATGGTGGTGCTGGAGATACCTGAGGGGTCCTCGGTCTCATGATGAATGGTGAGGCGATGTCTCGCTCTAATAGTCGTTGTAGGATGTTGAGACATGCCATCACCTCGGCATGCTACGCGGCCTGTGTCGCACGAACTTCGGTGATCTCGGTCCTTAACACCCCTAAAGCACTCTCAGGCCTCTTAAAGTAGGCTCGAGATGGGGAGAACATGTGCACTGGTGGTGGCTCCTGTGCTGCAGGGGGTGTCTCGGCCTCTGTATGCTTTGGGTGAGGCTCTTACGCTGGCTGAGACCCCTCGATGGCGTCATCCTCTCACTCAACTATCTTTCTACTGAAACCCTTCGCTAACTGAGACCCCTCGGTGGCGTTATCCTCTCACAAGAGTTACCAACAAGAACTCTCAACCCTAGTGTCACTCTAGGGGAGTATTCATACAATCAAGTCTCCAAGATTGGAACTCACAATAAACATCAATTAATTGAAAACATAATAAAGAGATTCAATGAAATGAACACATCCTAGGGTTCACAATTACCCATGTACCCACTAGGGGTTTAGCTCTCCATGGAGCTAGATACAATCAATGAAATCGAATGTAAAAACAAAGCATCCATAGAAAATCCTCTCGTTAGTCGTGGCGATGGTCTTGTGGAGAGTCCTCTACTCATTGCAAGGGTTCCTTTGTCCGGCCTAGGATACACCTCGCCGGATCGGTGCTGATGAAAGGTCTCCCACTAACCTTCTTCCAAACAGTGCGCGATGTCGGAGCCATAGAACCTCTCCAAAGCCCTAGCAAATACCTCTCAAAACCCTAGCCGCCGCCCTCTCTCAAGTTGGGGAAAAGATGGAGGAAAAGAATGCTAAAATCGGGGCTGAAATCGGCTTTTAAAGGGCTGGAATCAGGAATCCACACGCCCATGTGGGCGCCCCTGGTGGAATTTCCACACGCTGGTGTGGATTCTCTATTTTCCTATTTTCTCGGCCAGCTGTAAACAGTGCTGCTGCAGTATTTTTGCTACAATGTTTTCTATAATATCCTGCTACATTACCGACCTGAAATACTCTCAAATCCATACTTTCATCGAGGTAACACAAACGGGCACACATTTATGTCCTGGATCACCTTGCTTCTTTAATAACAGACATGTTGGTGGAGATCTTGTTCTATATGCACAAGTCAGAATGCTTGAATGTGATTGCCCCTGTGCCCCTCCAAATAGTTGTGCTAACTCAAGTATGAGGAGGTTGGCACACATTCCTGCATTTGGAACCCGACCTATGTCTTCGCGTTTGAACCTTAGCAAGATTTCCCCCAAATTAGTACATTACAACCCACATTGGCTTCTTTTCTCTCATAATCAGCCTCATAACCCTACCTGCATAAAAGTAACATAAATACACCCATATTAGTGTTAAAACCCGAGAAAAGTAATGCTCAACATAAAGAAAGAACACTTCGTATTCTTATCGCACATGCTCTTATCAAACTCCCCCACACTTACGCTTTTGCTTGTCCTCAAGCAAAGATTAAAACATTATGTACATGGATGAAGGAAATATTGGAAGTTCTTGGCCTTAGGTTCACCAAAGAATACAAAGAGAGCATTCTACAAGTAAGGGGAATTTCCACACTAAATACAAAAAATTAATGCTCTAGCTAAAAACTTGAATAAAAAAGGACAACAAACCCGGAATCGTGTAAGTGTGTGAACTCACTCAAAACAACCCAAAGTATACTCCTCACTTTTCTAAGTACAAGGGACTTATTTATCTACAAAAAGTAAGAAAAATTTAAAAAATGGTAGTAGCTTCACACATCCTCTAAGGTATCCCTTTCCAAAACGGCCTCTAAGGTGGCTTTCACACTTTCAAAGTGGTAGCTCTTTCTACCGGAGTGGTAGCTTTCACTCATCCTATGAGATAGCTCCTTCTCTCATTAGGGAATAACTAGTATCCGACTTATGAGAGTAGCTTCATACTTCATAGGTGGTAGCTCTTTCCACCCAACAAGCACAAATAAACAAAAAAACTATTTTGCTCCTTCTTTTCATTTTTTCCATTTTTTTTAGAATTAACGCAAGAAACAACTATAACTAGTCCCTTATACATCAAACATGGGTTTCCAAAAGAGTTCAAAGAGTGAGTAGTGCAACAAGTGTCAATCGGGCAAAAATTCCTAGAAATTCAAGCAAAAACTAGAGCATGAAAACATTCAATGTTAAAAAGTCTCCTAAACTCAAGAATACAATCAATGCAACTAAGATGAACCACCATTGGCTATGTGAGCATGTATATCAATCAAAACTACTATAAAAGTGATGCGTACACTATAAAACTTCCCCCCACACTTAAGTTGTACATTGTCCCCAATGTACACATGCAAGCTCATTCATAATGTAAATCAATTAAATTCAGATGTGGGAGAAGCAATCAAAACAATACTCCCCTGATGCCTAGTGTTGCATTTGATGGAGGTAACTCCTTGGGAGTGTTGTTCCAACGGGTTGTGAAGCTCACACGTCCAAGTGCCGAAACACCTTGGCCGTGCCCATGAAAAAGTCTCAATTCCCATGATGAGAAGACCATCTGCATGCATACACGAGGGGATTCAGTGAAGCTCAATAAAGACAAAGATAACTCGAGTATAAAAAAGATAAGATAATGAATACAACTCGAGATACAAAAGGAAAATAAACTTAGAAGGAAAGTCCTTTCTGAGTATACAAGTCCAAAATAAAATGCGGAAGTAAAAGACTAGGAAAATAAAATCAAGTGTCGATGTCATCCTCTGGCTCTGCTGTTGTTGTCGCTGGTGATGAAGTACATGGTGGGTCAACTGGTGCTAGAATAGGGGATGGAGTTGCAGGAGATGCTGGGGGAGTTCTCGGTCTCAGGACAAATGATGAACCGATGTCCCGGTTTAAGATCTGCTGTAATGTGTCGAAACATGTCATGAACTCCGTATGCTATGCGGCCTACGCAGCCTTAATATCGGTAATCTCTGCTTGGGCCTCTGCTACCTTTGTCTGTATCACCCCCACAGCGTTCTCGAGCCTCTCAAAGCGATCCTGGGCTCGAGATGGTGAAAACATGCGGACGGGGGGTGGGTCCTCTGTCACCAGAGGTGTCTTGGTCTCCACAGGTGCTGACTGAGGCTCGGGGGTAGGATGGAAAGCCTCGGCATCATCATCCTCCTCCTCAGCTATCTTTGGGGCCGGTAGAACCAGAGCATAAACCGTTGTCCGAACCATACGAACCATGCCCATCAATCTTATCGTCTCCAGGCTCAGGGGCGCAGGTAAACTCATCTTCTCAGTCTTGCTAATCACGCCCAAGAGACCCATACCCAGAGCTAATCTCATAATGTATGAACCCTAGAAGATCGCTCCTAATCTGGTATACTGGCCCTTATGTCGAATGTACTCAGCGACGATGTGCCATAGATGGATCGGTATGCACTGCATCATCGAATACAAGTACAGAAGCTCCTGCCGGCTCAGAACGCTAGTGGTATTACCACGGATATTCACCGACCTGCTTAAGATGGCATGTAAATATCTGTACGTAGGTTAGGAAAGGCACGTGGCCTTGGACTTGTACTAGCCCTGAAGACACAATGCTCTGTAAGCTCTCTACGAGGTCAAAGCTCCAGGATAATCAGTTGGTAACTGAGAATACTCTTCAGTATCTGTGAATGCCTCCTCGAATAAGCCAAGATGGACTGAAAACTGCGTGATACTCATGCTCTAGTGATGTCCAAGTGCTCTGAACTGAAGGGCGTCGAGGTTGTCGAATCTCGAATAGGATCTGTCGAACTCGAACGACGATAAGACCTCTAGTGTAAGCTCACGGATGGCTGGCTGTCTAATTGACAACAACTCCCTCCAACCACCCACAGACATGAGATGCTCAACCTCATCAGCGAACTCGTCTCCCTGCTGTAAATCTTTCAGTATGCTTGTGTCTAGGAATTGAGTCTGTCCGATCCAAAGTCTCGACAAACGCTCAAAACAGGCTTGATCCTTGGGTATAGTAAATCTCATACCCTCTGACTCAGGAGATGACTCACGTGGCCGCTTATCAGCTTGCTTCTTTTACTCGGGTATAGTGGACCCACGGGGCGTGAAAAAGGCACGGCCACGCCTCAAAAATAAAAAAAATACACCGTTAAATCGCTTTTAACTTTGTTCTAAACATGCATACTCATTCTAATTATAGAAATGAAGCATTATTCACTAGTTTCATTGATTAAAATTAAGAATTTGAGAAGAGAACAAAAGATAGGGCTTACCGATGAGTTGAAGTGGAAAACCTTGAAGTGGTCGGAAAACCACACAAAAATCCCTCTAAATACGGCAGTGCGAAGTCGGGAAGAAGTGTGAGGGTGCTCTCAGGCGAAGAGGGAGTGCGGGAATGAGAAGAAACGATGATCCTTTAAAAGGACTCGCGCTTATTGGCGTTATGTACATCCGCACGGGCGTGCGGAAAATTACCCACGCCCATGCGTCTCCAAAGGAAAGCCTTATAGTGTCAGATGCACGCCCCTTTGCGATCTTAGGAAATTACTCATTGCCTCTGAATGATCTCTCATGGGCGTGCAGAAAATACCCACGTCTGTGCGCCCGACCCACAGGGGCAGTTGCACGCCCCTGTGGTTGCTTTGGACATCCGAGAAAAATTGCTAAGTGTTCCGCACTCCAGTGAGGAAATTCCGCACGGGCGTGGGCATTCACAAGCTTAATTCACAAGGGGATGGAGAGAACTCGTGTGTAGAGATCCACATGAGCGTGTGGAAATTACCCACGCCCGTGCGTATTTCACAAGTTCGCCCACATGGGCGAGTCCTCGCCCCTGTGTTCTCTCGGGATAGTTTGCCAAGTCTTTGCAAGAAATCACACGCCCATGCAGAAATTACCCACGGACGTGCGAGAATCACAAGGTCATTCACAGGGGTGAGTCCGCACCCCTGTGTCTTCTCTGGATGAGCTCACAATACAAAACCACGGGCGTGTGTTAATTACACGCCCTTGTGTTTTCTCTGGATGCTTTAGAAAACTCTGCGGGCTCTACAAAAATTTTTTTTGAATATGTTTACACACCCAGAGCCTGCTCTAATATGCAAATTATACCTGTGAGAAACATGATAGATAGCTCAAACGACCAAAACTTCGTCAAATTCAGATGAAAACACACGGTGAAATTACAAGTCCACGAAAAAATCACAACAAAAGCATCTACATATCAAGACACCAACACTCAATAATTTATTCATGCAAACACTAAACTACCAAATTAAGAAAATAGTAAACACTTGGGTTGCCTCCAAAGAAGCACTTGTTAAATGTCACTTAGCTTGACGTACCTTGTCTTACCTCACGGGGGCTCATAGATGAAGTTGCCCTCTTACCCATGGCTTGGAAGCACGACGAGCAAAATCTCTTGAGGGTAGAGGGTGGATTATCGAGCTTGGGACCACCTAACAATGGTTCATCCAACTTCTTCGGTTGACGCATCGTCTCCAATAGCCTTGGAGCATTTCCGGTGGCATCTCGTAGCCCTCTTCATCTTCTAGAGCATCTTCTTTAAGATCCCTGGGGTAGATGGTACTTCTTCCGTTGAACCAAGCATCATTACTTCTTCATTATCCTCCTTTTGGTCGAACAGACCCTCATACGGGTCTAGATTGAACATTTCCTGCATGAATTCATCGACAATCTCATCAGTAGTGTCTAGAAAATACAAAGTATAATCGAAATCAAGAGAATGCCGTATGGCTTCAGCAAGGCGATATGTGAGCTTGTCATCTCCAACTCTCAAAGTTAGATCTCCGCCGTCCATATCAATCAATGGCTTGGATGTCCGTAAGAACGGCCTCCCAAGTATCAAGGGTATATCCGCATCCTCATCAACATCTAACACCACAAAGTCTACAGGAAATATATACTTGTCCACCTTGACAAGCACATCTTCGATGATACCCCTCGGATGTCTCACTGTTCGGTTCGCCAATTACAAAGTCATCCGAGTGGGTCTAGGCTCGCCCAAGCCGAACTTTTGAAAGAAAGTGTATGGCATGACGTTGATACTAGCCCTTGAGTCTGCCAATGCCATTTCTTCACGCAAATTACCAATGTTACACGGAATGATAAAACTTCCGTGGTCTTTCTTCTTGTTCGGCATATTCTTTTGCAACACCACCGAGCAAGAAGCATCTAAGATCACTGAAGCACTGTCCTCTAACTTTCTCTTGTTGGTCAACAAATCTTTCAAGAATTTTGAATACTTAGGCATTTGAGCCAATGCCTCAACAAAAGGAATATTGATGTGTAGTTGTTTGAACAAACTCAGGAACTTCTTGTACTGTTCATCCCCTTGGTCATTCTTCAATCTAGAGGTATAAGGGATTCTTGGCTTGAAAGGTGGGGGTACCACCTCTTGCTCTTTACTTGTTCCCTTCTCAACCTCTATAACCTCAGGTGCGTGTTCATTGGGCTTCTCACTCGAAGCTTACCCTCAACCTCATGACCACTTCTCAAAGTGATCGCCTCTACATGCTCTCTAGGGTTGGTCTCGGTGTTACTCGGCAAGCTTCCTTATGGCCTTTCCGATAAGGACTTCATAATCTGCCCTACTTGATTTTCAAGATTATGCAAAGAGGCGGTGTGATTGCGAAGTGTAGCCTTAACTGATTTGAACCTTGTATCAGATGATTGCACAAACCTAGTTAAGGCCTTCTCCAAATCATTCATTCGGATCTCCAAACCTAAAATTATATTTTCCATGTTTGGGGCTTGTTGTTGTTGTTGGAAGCCCGGTGGCCCCATGGCCTTTTATGGACCTTGGTTGCTCCATGAGAAATTGGGATGACTCTTCCAACCCAGATTGTAGGTGTTGTTGTATGGGTTTCCTTGATGCATCACCAATAGAGATCGGGCAACCGGAGGAAGCATGTCCTCCACCATACCCGGTGCAAGTAGTCACGGCCGCCACTCTTTTCGAAGTTAGGAGATCTAACTTCTTACTCAATGATTCCACTTGAGCCGCCAATGAAGTTACTGCATCTATCTCATGGAGACCGGCCACCTTTTTCTTCTTCCTAGCGTTCCATTGGTAGCTGTTTAACCCTATTTCTCCAATTAGTTGACGACCCTTACCGGGGGTCTTGCTACCTAGGGTACCTCCTGCTGCCGCATCCAAGAGTTGGCTTGTACTCGGATTTAAACCATTGTAAAAGGTCTGAACAATCATCCACTCCGAGAATCCATGTTGCGGGCACTTTCTCAGGAGCTTCTTGAACCTTTCCCATGTCTCAAATAGACACTCCAATTCCAATTGTACAAAGGATGAGATCTCATTCCTAAGCTTTACAGATTTTTTGGGAGGGAAATAATGGGCAAAAAAAGCTTCTACCATCTCCTCCCAAGTGGTAATTGATGCTCTAGGTAATGAGTGTAGCCACTGCTTCGCTCTCTCTTTCAAGGAAAATGGGAAGGCTCTTAACTTGATGGCATTATCCGTCACCCCATTTATCTTCAGCATATCACACATCTCGAGAAAGTTCTCTATATGACTGTTTGGATCCTCATCGGCTAAACCATTGAACTGTGTGGATTGCTGTAACATGTGGATGAATGTCAGCTTCAGCTCGAATTTCTGAGCTGTAATCGAGGGATGCAAGATGCTCGATTGTGTCCCCAACACTGAAGATCTGGCATAATCGGATAATGTTCACTGTTGCTCATTCTGTTCTGCCATTTTTTAGACTCTTTAACTTCAAATCAGGTAGATTAGACTATTCTTGGACAGGTTCTTTCCCTTTTCTTCTAAGTGTACGTTCAAGCTCGGGATCTCCTTCGATCATTATCGAAGGGTTCCCTTGGGTCATAACCTAGAGCTATGCCAAAAGAAAGAAAACAAAATCAGAATGATGATAGAAAAGAAGATATGAAATGGAATGAATGAATAGCTATGAAAACAAAGTTCAAAGTATCTCTAAACTCCTACTCCCCGGCAACGGCGCTAAAAACTTGACACGTCCTTATATGCGTGTAAACCGCAAGTGCACGGGTATCGAAGTAATAATCCCAGATGAGTGGTTATCGTATCCACAGAGAGTAGGGAATAAAGACACTTAAGTTGTTTCTTAACTAATGTGGAAGATAAATAGTGATAAGTGTGACAAAATATGAAATAACAAAAATAAAAGCAACAAGATAGAGAGCACAGGTAAAGGAGAAGGTAAGGCAATCGATAAAGATAGGGTACCCGAACATTGATCCGCCTAGGACAATCGTTTCATGTGCAAGAACACTCTATTATACTTCTGAATTGATGCAACAATGAGTCATGGAAATCGTTAATTACATGATCCCAAATCTAAGATCAATCATGCCTAACTCTATACATGTCCCAGAGGAGAGATTGAATAACCTCTCAACCTCGCACTCACATAGAATTGCAATGAGCTCTAGGGATTCCAAGTGATAAAACCTATTCCTATATATAGACCTAACCCTTTGGTCCAGGTGGAAGATCCCTAGCCACAACTAAGCCCTAGGTGCTAAAATCACTTCAACGCTTCACTCCATTGCGCTCGCAACTAAGCCCAAGCGGAAGGTCATCCCTTAGCCCATTCACTCTACTATGGCCGCAAAAAACTCTTGGAATGTGGAGGTAGGATAGATCACACCGGAGGAGAAAGGGGACACTCCGCTATATCTCAACTTACCCTCTCAACCCTCTCTAATCTAGCTTTGTCTAACTCTCATGGCGTGTCACTCACTCACAAGAGTTACCAACAAGAACTCTCAACCCTAGTGTCACTCTAGGGGAGTATTCATACAATCAAGTCTCCAAGATTGGAACTCACAATAAACACCAATTAATTGAAAGCATAATAAAGAGATTAATTAAAACGAATACATCCTAGGGTTCACAAATACCCAAGTACCCACTAGGGGTTTAGCTCCCCATGGATCTAGATACAATCAATAAAATCGAATATAAAAACAAAGCATCCATAGAAAACCCCCTCATTAGTCATGATGATGGTCTTGTAGAGAGTCCTCTACTCGTCGCAAGGGTTCCTTTATCCTGCCTAGGATACACCTCACCGGATCGGTGCCGACGAAAGTTCTCTCACTAACCTTCTTCCAAATGGCATGCGATGTTAGAGCCGTAGAACCTCTCCAAATCCCTAGCCAATACCTCTCAAAACACTAGCCGCCGCCCTCTATCAAGCTGGGAAAAAGATGAAGGAAAGAATGCTGAAATCGGAGCTGAAATCGGCTTTTAAAGGGCTGGAATCGGGAATCCACACGCCTATGCTGGGCATCCCTATGGATTTTTCACACGGCCGTGGAATTTCCACATGCCCGTGTGGATTCTCTGTTTTTCTGTTTTCTTGGCCGGCTGTAAACAGTGCTATTGTAGTATTTTTGTTACAGTATTTTCTACAATACCCTGCTATAGTACCGGCCTGAAATACTCCCGAATCCATACTTTCATCGATGTAACACAAACGGGTACACATTTATATCGTGGATCACCTTGATTCTTTAATAACGAACATGTTGGTGGAGATCTTGTTCTATATGCACAAGTTGGAATGCTTGAATGTGACTGCCCTTGTGCCCCTCCAAATAGTTGTGCTAACTCGAGTATGAGGAGGTTGGCACACATTCCTACATCTAGAACCCGACCTATGTCTTTGCTTTTGAACCTTAGCAAGATTTCCTCCAAATTAGTGCATTATGACCCACATTGGCTTCTTTCTCTCATAATCGGCCTCACAACCCTACCTGTATAAGAGTAACATAAATATAGCCATATTAGTGTTAAAACCTGAGAAAAATAATGCTCAACACAAGGAAATAACACTTTGTATTCTTATCGCACAAGCACTTATTATCGCACAAGGAAAGAACACTTTGTACAACTCTACTAGAGTTTTGATATAGTAGCTCCTGCCGACTCAAGACTCCAGTACTGTCATTACAGCCATTCACCGACCTGCTCAAAATGACATGAAGATAATGATATGGAAGTTAAGAAGGGCACGTGGCCTTGGACACCCCTGGCTCGTACTGTCCCTGACCACATAAAGTGCTATAAGCTCTCTAAGGAGTCAACATACTGGGGTAGTCAGTCGGAAGATGCTCATACTCCTCAATGGCCGTATAAGTCTCGCCATATAGGCCCAACAGGATCAAAAACTGAGTGACGCTCATAACATAGTGATGTCTAAGTACCCTGAACTCTATGGCGTCGACACTATCAAATCTAGCAGAGCATCGGTCGAGCTCGAATGATGACAAAACCTCAAGTGTAGGTGCATGGATGGCTGGCTCCTTGATCAACAGTAACTACCTCCAAGCACCCACTGATATGAGATCCTGAATCTCATCAGCTAACTCATCTCCCTATGGTATTTCCTGTAATATACTTGTGTCTAGGAAGCGAGACTGTCCGAACCTAAGCTTCGATAACCTTTCAAATCGGATATGGTGCTTGGGCGTAGCAAACCTCATAACCTTGGGCTCAGGGGATGGCTCACGTGGATGCTTGTCAGCTTGCTTCTTCGACCGGGGTGCCATATCTACAAAAATTGAAGAAGAATCAATCAAAGAAGCTCACAGAGTAACACTGCAGAAATCCTCACGGTCGTGTGGAAATTCCACGCGCCCGTGTGGATCCACGGGGCGTGAAAACCGAATGGCCCTTGTGCCGAAAATTTTAAAAATACACATCAAATCATTTCTAACTCTTTCTAAGCATGTATAGACCATCTAATCATAAAAACGAAGCAGCATTCACTATTTTAATTAATTAAAATCAAGTATGGCGAAGAGAAAAGAGAAAGAAGGTTTACACACAGGGTGAAGATGAAAACTTTGAAAATGGCCGGAAAACTGGAGTAAAACCTCTCCAGATAGACGACGCAAGGTCGAGAAAGTGAGTGAGTGTGTTCTTTGAGCGATTTGGAGTGTAAAGGTGAAGAAACACCAAGAAATTTTAAAGAAAATCCGCATCTCTTGGTGTTTTGCACATTCACACAGGCGTGTGGAAATTACTCATGCCCGTGTGACTCAACAAGAGATCTTCACAGGGACAGATGCACGCCCTTGTGATTTCATGGGATGGCACTCCTTGCCTCTGAACTCAACCACACGGGCCTGTGGAAATTCCCCACGCTAGTGTGCCCGACCCACAGGGGCATCCACACTCCCTTGTCCATCCAAAAAATTTCTCTAAGTGTTCCACACGACCCTATGGAAATTCCACATGGGCGTGTGGATCTTCATAGAGGTACTCACAGGGGCATTCCCACGCTCATGTGTCTTCTCATGATGGTGAGATTTTCTCTGCAGAAAATCACACGGGCATGTGAAAATTACCCACACCCGTCTGTAATGCACAGGGGCAGACACATGCCCCTATGTCATCTTAGGATAGAGCTCTGAACGTTTGCAGAGAAACACATACCTGTGTGGAAATTCCATCCAGGTGTGTGACCATCACAAGGTCCTTCACTGGGGCAGACACACGTCCTTGTGTCCACTCAGGATAAACTCTGAATGAAAACACATGCCCGTGTGGTATTTCCACACGGCCATGTGCCTTCTTTGGTTAACTTAAAAAAAATCTGTATGCTCTACAGAAAATTCCTGAACATGTATACATGCTCAAAGCCTACCTCTACAATGCAAAATTAACCAGAGAATCATGAAAAACATAAAAACATGCTCAAACGACAAAGAAACTTTGCCATGTGCAATTTGGCACATGATAAGATCATTGATCCACATGAAAAACACAGCAATTTGCATGTAAAAATCAAGACACCAACACTCAAAACCTTATTCATGCAAGTACTGACTAAAACTTAGAAAAACAGTACAAAATTGGGTTACCTCCCAAGAAGAGCTTGTTTATCGTCAATGAGCTTGATGTGCCTTGCCTTACATCACAGGGGCTCATAAAATGAAGGTTTCTCTCTTACCCATAACTTGAAAACACGATGAACAGTCTTTTGAAGGTAGAGGGAGAGTTATCAGATTTGTTACCGCACAAGGGTTCATCACCCTTACTCCATTCTTGCTCATCCCCATTAGCCTTGTGGCGTTTCTT
The DNA here is from genome assembly GCF_009730915.1 of Dioscorea cayenensis subsp. rotundata. NCBI lineage: Eukaryota > Viridiplantae > Streptophyta > Magnoliopsida > Dioscoreales > Dioscoreaceae > Dioscorea > Dioscorea cayenensis. The sequence goes on from NC_052474.1 coordinate 12,884,544, forward strand.
ATGATGTCTCCTTGTACACTTCATCTTTAAAAGCACTTTTTATATGATCCCTGGAGTAGACGGTACCTTTTCCTCTAGACCAAGCATTAATTAAGACTTCTTTATTTTCCACTCTTGGCCTAACAACCCCTCGTACTTGCCCGGATTCAACCTTTCCTGCACATATTCATCAATTAGTTCATTGGTAGTGCCAAGAAAATAAAGAATATTATCAAAGTTAAGAGAATGTTGCATGGCTTTGGTGAGGCGGTATGCAAGCTTGTCATCTCCAACCCTCAGTGTCAACTCCCCGCCGTCCATGTCTATAAGTGCCTTGGAAGTGCGCAAGAATGGCCTCCCAAGTATCAAAGGAACATCTACATCCTCATCGACATCCAACACTATAAAGTCTATAGAAATATGTACTTGTCAACCTTGACAAGCACATCTTCAATGATGCCTCTCGGATGTCTCACCATTCGGTCCGCCAATTGAAGTGTCATACGAGTAGGCCTAGGCTCTCCCAAGCTTAGTTTCTAAAAGAAAGAGTATATCATGATGTTGATACTAGCCGCTAAATCCGCCAATGCCATCTCTTCACCCAAATTACCAATGTTGCACGGGATGATGAAGCTTCCAGGGTCTTTCTTCTTGTTCGGCATATTCTTTTACAAAACTACTGAACAAAAGACATCAAGGATGACCGATGCACTCTCCTCTAACTTTCTTTTGTTGGTCAAAAGATCCTTCAAAAACTTTACATACCGAGGCATTTAGGACAACCCCTCCACAAAAGGAATGTTGATGTGGAATTACTTGAATATACCCAAGAACTTCTTGTATTGCTCATCATTTTGATCGTTCCTCAACTTTGAAGGATAAGGGATTCTTGGCTTGTAAGGTGGGGTTGCCACCTCCTTCTCTTTGTTTACTCTCTCCTCAACCTCCATGACCTCGGGTGCTTCAACATTAGTCTTCTCCCTTGGAAGCCTACTTTCAACCTCATGACCACTTCTCAAAGTGATTGCATTCACATGTTCTCTCAGATTGGTTTCAGTGTTACTAGGCAAGTTTCCTTGTGGCCTCTCCAACAATGACTTCGCAATTTTCCGCATTGGATTTTCTAGATTGCGCAATGACACGGTGTGATTGCAAAGTGTAGCTTCGACTGATTGGAACCTTGTATCCGATGATTGGACGAATCATGTCAAAGCTTTCTCTAAGTCGGTCATTCGTGTCTCCAAGCCTGAAACTCAATTCTCCATGTTCGGGGCTTGTTGTTGTTGTTGGAAACCCGATGGTATCATGGCCTTTCATTGCCCTTGGTTATTCCAAGAAAAGTCGGGCTGGCTTCTCCATCATTGGTTGTAGGTGTTGCTATAAGGATTACCTTGTCCTTTTCCCGAATTGCCCACAAAGTCTACTTGTTCAGTTGGAGCTAATGTAGCAATTGAAATAGGACAATCATATGGCATATGTGAACCCCAACAACCAACACAACTTGTGATTGCAGCTACCCTTGGTGAAGTCAATGTATCAAATTTCAATGCTTAATACCTCTACTTGGGCTGCCAAGGATGTAACCACATCAATTTCATGGAGTCCGGCCACTTTCTTCCTTTCTCTTGCATTCCATTGGTATCTATTCAAACACATTTCTTCAATCAATTACCGGGCTTGTTCGAGAGCCTTATTTCCTATTGTACCTCCTGTGGCAGCATCTAGAAGTTGTTTATTGCTTGACCTTAACCCGTTATAAAATGTATTAATGATCATCCACTCGAGGAACCCATGTTGTGGACACTTCCGAAAAAGATCTTTGAATTATTCCCAAGTCTCAAACAAAGTTTCAAGTTCCATCTGAACAAATAGAGATATCCCATAACAAAGCTTCTCCAATTTTCTCGGAGGGAAGTACCTTGCAAGGAAAGCTTCGACCATTTCATTCCATGTTGTGATGGAAGCTCTTGGCAATGAATGAAAGCCATTGTTTGGTCCTTCTTTTCAAAGAGAATGGGAAAGCCCTTAATCAAATTGCATTATCAAAGACCCCATTGATCTTCAACATGTCACACACTTCAAGGAAGTTCTCAATATGATTATTCAGGTCTTCATCGGCTAACCCATTAAATTGTCCAGATTGTTGAACCATCTGAATAAAGGCCGGCTTCAACTCAAAATTTTGGGCTGCTACTGGTGGCCTCACAATGCTCGATTGTGTCCCTTGAATAGTAGATCTAACAAAATCTGAAAGGATTCTTCAATGGCCCTCTTGTTCAGCCATGTTTTCAAATCCTTCACCCTTTATTTCATCTGAATGATTCTATTCTTGCACAAGTTCTTTACCACTTCTACAAAGTGTTCATTCAAGTTCAGGATCGCCTTCAACTAATAAGAAAGGAAAAACAAGTCAGAATGATGATAGAATAAGAAAGTGTGAAATAGATTGAATGATAAATAGCTAAATAGCAAAGTGTAAAATATTTCTAAAATGCCTACTCTCCAGTAACAGTGCCAAATACTTGATAACGCCCCTTGCGTGTGACCCGCAAGTGCACTGGTTTATCAAAGTAATAAATCCCAGGTGAATGGGTTATAGTATCCATAGGGAATAGTGAATAGAAACACAATGATTGCTACTTAACTAAGTGAAGATAAAACAATAATAGTGTGGATAAAATCAATGTGAACAAGACTAAAGAAAATAAAAAGAGTGGCATGATAAAATAAGAGGAAAGACAATCGATAAAAAGCGGGGTACTCAGAAATTGTTCACCATAGGGTTATTGATTCAAGTGCAAGACCAACTATTATGTCTCCTAACTGATGCTTACTGAGTCATGGAAATCCTAGAATACACGGTCCCAAACCTAAGGTCAACCGTGACTAACTCTACACTATGCCTTGGTGGAGAAATTGCTCAGTCTCAACACCTCACACTATGCATAGTTGCAAGAAGCTCAAGGGATTCCAAGTGATAAATCCTACTACTATATGTAGATCTAACCCTTTGGTCCAGGCGAAAGACCCCTAGTCATAATTAAGCCTCAGATACTAAGGATTACTTCAACACTTCACTCTATTGCTCGCACAACTAAGCCCCAATGGAGTTCCTCTCTTAACACTTCACTCTATTGTGAGTGCAAATAACTCTAGGAACATGGAGATAGGATAAATCACACTGGAGGGGAAAGGGGATGCTCCGCTACCTCTTGACTCATTCTCTCAACCCTCTCCAATCTAGCATTGTCCAACCCTAATGTTGTGTCACTCATTGACAAAGGCTACCAAGATGGACTTTTAACCCTAGTGTCACTTATAAGTGCTTGTGCGATAAGAATACGAAGTGTTCTTTCCTTGTGTTGAGCATTACTTTTCTTGGGTTTTAATGCTAATATGTGTGTATTTATGTTACTTTCATGCAGGTAGGGTTGTGAGACCGATTATGAGAGAAATAAGCCAATGTGGGTCATAATGCACCAATTTGGAGGAAATCTTGCTAAGGTTCAAACGCGATGACATAGGTCGGATTCGAGATGCGAGAATATGTGCCAACCTCCTCGTATTCGAGTTAGCATAACTATTTGGAGGGGCACAAAGGCAGCCACATTCAAGCATTCTGACTTGTGCATATAGAACAAGATCTCCATAAACATGTTCGTTATTGAAGAAGCAAAAGTGATCCCCGACATAAACATGTGCCCGTTTGTGTTAACTCAATGAAAGCATGGATTCGGGAGTATTTCGGTTCGATACTGTAGTAGGGTAATGTACCAAAAACTGTAGCAAGAATATTGTACCAGCACTGTTCACAGCCAGCTGAGAAAATAGGAAAACAGAGAATCCACATGGGCGTGTGGAAATTCCACACGCTCGTGTGAAAAATTCACTAGGGCGCTCACACGGGCATGTGGATTCTCAATTCCAGCCCTTTAGAAGCCGATTTCTGCCTCGATTTCAGTATTCTTTTGTCCATCTTTTCCCCAACTTAAGAGAGGGCTGCGGTTAGGGTTTTGAGAGGTATTGGCTAGGTCCTTGGAAAGGTTCTACGGCTCTGACATCGTGCGCTGCTTGGAAGAAGGTTAGTGGGAGAGCTTTCGTCGGCACCAATCCGACGAGGTGTATCATAAGCCGGACAAAGGGACCCTTGCGATGAGTAGAGGACTCTCCACAAGACCATCGCCATGACTAACGAGGGGGTTTTATATGGATGCTTTGTTTTTATATTCGATTTCATTGATTGTATCTAGGTCCATGGAGAGCTAAACCCCTAGTGGGTACTTGGGTATTTGTGAACCCTAGGATGTATTCATTTCATTGAATCTCTTTATTATGCTTTCAATTAATTGATGTTTATTGTAAGTTCCAATCTTGTATGCTTGATTGTATGAATACTTCCCTAGAAGTGACACTAGAGTTGAGAGTTCTTCTTGATAACTCTTGTGAGTGAGTGACACACCACACTATAAGAGTTAGACAAAGCTAGATTGGAGAGGATTGAGAGGGTGAATCGAGAGGTAGTGGAGCGTCCCTTTCCCCTCCGGTGTGATCTATCCTATCTTCATGTTCCAAGAGTTCTTTGCGGCTATAGTAGAATGAATGGGCTAAGGGATGACCTTCCGCTGGGGCTTAGTTGCGAGTGCAACATAGTGAAGCGTTGAAGTGATTTTAGCATCTAGGGCTTAATTGTGGCTAGGGATCTTTCACCTGGACCAAAGGGTTAGGTCTATACATATGAATAGGCTTTATCATTTGGAATTCCTAGAGCTCATTGCAATTCTATACGAGTACGAGGTGTTGAGATTATTCGATTTCTTCTCCGGGACATGTATAAAGTTAGGCATGGTTGATCTTAGATTTGGGACTATGTAATTAAGGATTTCCACGACTCACTATTGCATTAATTAGGAAGCATAATAGAGGTTTCTTGCACTTGAAACGATTGTCCTAGGCGGAACAATATCCGGGTACCCCATCTTTATCGATTGCCTTACCTTCTCCTTTACTTGTGCTCTCTTTCTTGTTGTTTTTACTTCTGAGAATTGTTACTTCTGAGAATTGAATCTTGTCACACATATCACTATTCATCTTCCACGTTAGTTAAGAAATAACTTAAGTGTCTTTATTCCCTACTTTCTGTGGATGTGATACTGATGAATCCGCAAGTGCATGGGTCGTCAAGTAATACCTTGTGCGTGACACAGGGGTCGTATTCCGTAGGGTCCCAAGAGCTACTATTACTTCCCCCTAGACCGCACTGTCTAGTCTACCAAATATAGGACTAAAACAAGATAAGGAAAATAACAAGGAGAAAACTATAAACACATGGACTAAGGCTCACCACATAGACATATGAAGGAAGCAAATAACAATGAAAGTGCGAGGTCCCGGGGCGAGGATCTCCTCGGGACTACTAAAACTAGATGGATGTTAGAATTACAAAGACAGTGGTGGTTGGACCAAGAGACTTCCAAAAATAGATCATCCCGATGGTCACTACGGTAATCCCTGATCCAATAAGAGTATTGGCTCAGAATTTTTTCCGACCAAATCCTCCTACGATCGCATTATAAGTATGGAGATCTCAAATTAAGGCCGAAACTCAACCTAGGTACATCCCTAATAGTTGGATGGGTATGAAATACCCAATGGTCATGGTGTATTCATACATGTATTCCTTCCAAGCAAGGTGTGTCGAGTATAAGGGCGATGGTCTCGCACCAAATACAACCTAGAAGTTGGATCATAGAGTTCTCATGCAAAACAACACATCAAAGAGCACCAAGCAAGGATCACAAACCACACAAATACCATAAATGTAAATCAAGCATCCATACAAGCAAGTTTGTCCAAAGGTTCACCGGATGCCCGGTGACCTTGGGAGTTTAGTTCAACATCAACAAAAGAGAAAGTGTAGGAGGTAAGAGATACAAAGAAAAGCTCAATCAAACTCCCCTAAGATGAAGACTAGAAGATGGTGATGAGAACTCGTTAGATCCACGCCGGCGAGCTCCTAGATCATTTTCCTTGAGTGTAACCTTCTTCCCCCTTCTATTTGCCTGTCAGATCTGCCTTCTCCCGCAGCCTTGAAGCTCTAGAAAATGATGGTGGAGAGTAGTGGCCAAAAGTCCCCCTAAATAATGCCCTAACAAGCCTATATATGCCCAGATCCCGATGGGTAAATGGGTCAGTATACCGGCCGTATGCCGACCCCTCGGGATTTTCAGTTTTTCTGCTGAGAAGCCCGCGATGACATACAGTAACTGCTACAGTAACAACGTTTCGATTCCGAATTCATCCCCAATCTCGTCGCCGAGTCCCCAGGGCTTCTACTAGGCCTGAAATGTAAAAATAACCCAATTTAGACCAAAAAGGGCATTGATTCAACAAATACTGTAAATAATAATATAAAACAAATACATGCGAAATATGTACTTTTAGACGTTTATCAGATACCCACTCATCTTGGATTATTACTTTAACGCCCGTGCACTTGCGGTTTACATGCATATTCGAATGTGTCAGTCACTCTAAGGGAGAAATCATTCAACAAGCATTCATGATTGGAATTCAATTAAAAACATCAATTAAGGAAAACATATTAAAAGTCAATGAAATAATAACATCCTAGGGTTTACAAGTCCAAGTACCCACTAGGGTGTTTAGCTCCCCATGGAGCAAGATACAATCAATAATGAAATTGAAAGTAAAAACATGTAATCCGTAAGGAAATCCCCTCGGTATTCGTGTCGATGGTCTTGTGGAGTAGCCTCGTCCTCTCCAAAGGTCCCCTTGTCAAGCCTAGGCCAAACCTCGCAGGATCGGTGCCGATGAAAGCTCTCCCAATAACTATCTTCCAAGAGAAACATGGTGTCAAAGCTGTAGAACCACTCCAAAACCCTTGCCAAAGATCCTCTAAACCCTAGCCGCAGGCCTCCCTATAGTTGGAGAAAAGATGGAAAGAAGGATGAAAGATGGATCACCAAATCGGTACAAGTATGGCTTTATAAAGGGCTAGAATCGGGCATCCACACAGGCATGGGCAATTTACACACGCTGGTGTAGATTTCTGGAAATCTGATTTTTTGCGGGTTGTGAATAGTAACTGCTACAATAAATGTTTACAATGATTTGCTATAGTACTTCACCAAAATACTCCCGATCCACACTTTTCATCATGGCAAACATAAACGGGCAGATGTCTATGCCATAGATCGCATCGCTACTTCAATAAAATACAATATTGGTAAAGATCTTGTTAACATTGCACAAGTCAGAATATGCAAATGTGACTGCGTTTGTGCCCCTCCAAACCATGTAATTGCTTGAACGCATGGAGGTTGGCACACATTCACATATCTTCGATCACAACTTGTGTCTTTACATTTGTTCACTCCAAGACTTCATCAACAAAGTACAATTGCAATCTACTTTGCTTTTTTTCTTTCATTATTTGGCTCCATAACCTTTCATGCACGAAAGTTCACAAATACCATGCATTAGCGCTAAAACCTGATAAAAGTAATGCTCATCAAAAGAAAAGAATACTTTGTCTTACTAATACACAAGCACTTATCAAGGGGCGTGTGAATGCCCCTTTGGATGACCCTGTGAATGGCACACGGGCGTATGTAATTTCTACACGCCCGTGTGAAACTCTGCAGAGACTTTATCTCCATAATGAGAGCATACAGGGGCGTGTGATTGCCCCTGTGAGTACCCCTATGAGCATCCACAAGCCCATGTGGAATTTCAATAGGGGTATGTGGAACACTTTGACAAATTCTAGGGAAAATAGAAGAGGCATAGCGGCGTATGGGTGCCCCTGTAGGTCAGGTACACGGGCATGGGTAATTTCTACACGCCCGTGTGGATGTGTTCAGAGTCTAAGGAGGCTATCTCGAGAGCACACAAGGGCGTGTGTATGCCTATGCGAGTGACCCTGTGGGAGTCACACGGGCATGGGTAATTTCCACACGCCTGTGTGGTGCACAGAACACCAATGGGCGCGATTTTTCTTTAAAACCCACTCGCATCTCTTCATTCTAAAACTCCTAAATGCTCAACGAACGCTCCTCTTCATCTCCCCGACCCATCACCATCTATTTATAGAGATTTGAGTGAGTTTCCCAACCCCATTCAAAGTGTTTGACTTCATTTCATCGGTAAGCCTCATTTTCCCTTTCTCTTCACAAATCTTCATTTCTTTTGCTTATTGTGGTTGATTTCACATGTTTACATGTTTAAATTGCTAGTAGATGTTTTTGGAAAGGATTTAGAGAGTGATTTGTGTATTATTGGGCCTATTGGAGCTTGCTGTCATACGGCTTTCACGCCTCGAAGATCCACACGGGCGTGTGGAATTTCCACATGATCGTGTGGATTCCTATAGAGATTATTTTCAAGTTAAATTTGATTGATTTCTTTTTAAATCTTTGCATGAATGGCTCCTAGGTCAAAGAAAGTGGCCGGTAAGTACCCTAGAGAGACTTCTCCTAAGCTGGAGCACATCTAGTTCGCCATCCCCAAGCATCAGGTCCGTTTAGAGAGATTGGCGAAGCTCAAATTTTGTCAGTCATATTTCCCCGACTTGAGAGCACTTAGGGAGATTCAGTTGGGAGATGAATTGGCCGATGAGTTAGAGGAGCTTATCTCCATGGGTAGCCGGAGTTGACTACTTTCTATTCGAGAGCCAGCTATCTATATGCTCACTTTAGAGGTGCTTGCATCATTTGAGTTTGACCGCTCGTACTCCAGCTTCGACAGCATTGATGCCATTCAGCTCAGAGCCTTTGGACAGTATCACAGTATGAGTGTTACACAGTTTTTAGTTCGATTGGGTCTTGTGTAATACTAGCAATACCGCATGGATGTGTGCCAATTCATGTAGCCTTGATGAAAAGTGTGGCATCAGGAACATTTTGGAGAAGTACTATAGCAGTTTATTGTTAGAAATCATTGTAGCAATTACTATTCACAGCTTGCGGTAAACAAGTTCTGGAAATCCACACAACCGTGTGAAAATTCCGCAAGCCCCCGATTCTAGCCCCTGTAAATACTGCAACTTTAGTTTTTTAGAGAGATCTTTTTTTCCTATCTTTTACCCACCTTGGGAGGCACTCGTGGCTAGGGTGGGAGAGGCTTTGGCTAGGTCTTTGGAGTAATTCTAAGGTCTTTAGAGTAATTCTACGGCCTTTGACATCCCGTTCATTTGGATAAGAGTTATTGGGGGAGCTTTCATCGGCATCGATTCGGCAAGGTGTGCCCTAGGCTTGACAAGGGAATCCTTGGAGAAGACGAGGCGTCTCCAAAAGACCATCGATACGGACTACAAGGGGGTTATATCTATGGATTACATGTTGTTACAAGGGACTACAAGGTGGGTCTAGCATAATCTGAGAGTGTACTCTGCTACTCATTCTGTTCTGCCATGCTATTAGACCCTTCATCTTCTATCTCAGTGTGATTTGATTGTTCTTGCACAGGTTCTTTTCCCCTTCTATGAATTCTTCATTCAATGTCTGGATTTTCTTCAATAGATGTCGAAGGGTTTCCTCAGGTCATAACTTGGAGCTGTAACCAAAGAAAAGAAAACAAATTCGAATGATGGAAAAATAAGAAAATATGAAATAAAATAAAAGATGAATAGAAAAAATATCAAAGTGCAAAATGTTTCCAAAATGCCTACTCCCCGGCAACAACGCAAAAACTTTGACACGCCCCTTTTGCGTGTGAACTGCACGTGCACTGGTTGTCGAAGTAATAAAAGAACCCTAGTGAGTGGGCAGTCATATCCACAGGGAATAGTGATAAAAAATACAAGATTTGCTATTTAACTATGGTGAAGATGAATTAATAGTGGTGAGAACAATATCAATGTGAAAAAGAAAAGAAATAAAGAAAACAAGAAAGAGAGATGCAATAAAATGAGAGGAAAGGCAATCGCTAGAAATTGGGGCACCTGGACATTGCTCACCCTAGGACTATTGCTTAAGGTACAAGACAATCATTATATCTCCCAACTGATGTCTAATGAGTCATGGAAATCCTAAAACACATTGTCCCAAACCTAAGATCAACCATGACTAACCCGACACTATGCCCAAGCAGAGAAATCGCTCAGTCTTAATATCTCACACTGTGCAAGGTTGCTTAAAGCTCTTGGGACTCCAAGTGATAAACCCTATTCCCTAATCTAGATCTAACCCTTTGGTCTAGGCAAAAGACCCCTAGTTATAATTAAGCCCTAGCACTAAAGATTACTTCAACACTTAACTCTGTTGCTTGTACAACTAAGTCCCCAGCAGAGTTCCTCTCTTAGAACTTCACTCTATTATGACTGTAAAGAACTATTCAAACATGGAGGTAGGATAAATCGCACTGGAAGGGAAAGGGGATGTTCTGCCACCTCTCGACTTGCCATCTTAACCCTCTCCAACCTAGATTTGTCTAACCCTCATGGTGTGTCAGTCATCTACATGGATTACTAAGATGGATTCTCAACCCTAGTGTCACTTTAAGGGAAAATTAACTTAATAAGCGTTCAAGATTGGAACTCAATTAGAACATCAATTAAAGAAAACATAATAAAAGGTTATTGAAACAAAATCATTCTAGGGTTTTAAAGTCCAAGCACCCAGTAGGGGTTTAGCTCTCCATGGAGCAAGATACGTGATAAATGTCTAAATGTACATATTTTGTATCTACCAATGCGCATGTTTATTATATTTTATTGAGAACTCGATGCCTTTTTTATGGTTTAATCATTTTATTTCATGTTTCAAGCACAAAGGAGGCCTAAGTGAGCTCAACGACGGAATGTAAGAAGAAATCGACATTGAAAACGTCATTTTTGGACCCCGGGCACTGTGTATGCATTGTAGCATCTCGGAACATGAAAATTTCTGAAAAAGTCTAAGTCTGGATTTCCTTATAGGCAGTATTATGACCATCCTCGTGGGCAGTATTGTGAGTGTGAGGCCACTCGCAGGGAAGCCCAAGTTCATCCCTTTATAAGCATTGTTAAGGTTTCTTTTGAGGAGAGGAAGCCTTCTTCTTGGATCTCACCACCACCACACCAAATCGGAGCTAGAAGTAAGGTTTTGAGGCCATTTCCACGGAGGATTCGACGAGGAGAGTGTGATTTTGTTCGAGATTTACTCCTAGAGCTTTTGTAGAGGAGGTTGAAGACAAGGGAAGCCACCTCTTGTGTGGCGTCTTTGGAAGCTACTCCGGCCTTCATTCTTTGAGGGAGTGTTTCTTATGTTTTGTTTGGTTGTTGCATGGATTTATTGTTGTATTTGATGACTATGAACAACTAAACCCCAAGGTCACTGGATGTAGGTGAACCTTGGGGGTGAACTTGTGCATGTATGGATGCTTGGTTCTTTCTATTGTATTTTGGCTTGTTTGTGATCCTTGCTTGGTGTATTTGAATACTTTGGTATGCATGAGAACTCGGTGTATCAATTCTTAGGTAATGCTAGGTTACATAAACATTGCCATAGTGTTAGACTCACCAAGTTTGGAAGGGAAACATGTATAAATACGCTGGGACCATCGGGTATTTATACCCCTCCAATTCTAGGGTTAAGTATTAGCTTGTATTCTAACCCTAACTTGAGAAAACCACCTTTCCCATTGCAATCATAGGAGGATTTTGGTGGAAGAGATTCCGTATCCAATACTCGTACCGGATTAGGGGTTAATTGCCGTGACCATCGGGTTGACCTAATCTAGGGTATTCTCGGTCCAACTAGCCAATTGCATGTTAGTTCTGGCATCCTGCACACTTTAGTAGCCCCTGAGAGGATCCTCATCCGCGACCGCTTTCTTTTCTTTTATTATCCCCCGTATCTTGCCTTCATTGTTAGCATTTTATTTGCATTTTACTTGTTTATTTGTTTTATCACTATCACATTCAAACTTGGAGGTTAAACAACATAGCGAAGAGGAAGTAAGAGTAGCTTCTCGGGCCCTTGGGAATATGACCCCCTCATGCTCGCACGAGGGGTATTACTTCGCGATCCAGTACACTTGTGGGGAAGTGATCAAGTTTTTGGCGCCGTTGCCGGGGAACCATGAGGAATACTCGGAAAAATTTAAGCTTGTTGATTTGACCATTGTTTTGTTTTTGTTTATCATTTGTGTATATATTTCATCATTCTTCCATTTGTATTCTCTTTTCTTTTTTTTTTCTTCTTCAATATCTATGTCTTGACTCTAATTATCTTGCAAGGTACCCATCTTATGACATGAGTGAGTCAAGTGAATTTAGTTGAGCCCAACGACGAGATTGAACGAGCCTTGCATCAACAGTTGAGAGAAGTGGCCGAAAGTTCAAGACAGTAAGAGATCCGGGTTGAATCTAGTGAGCCTTCAGTTATGGCCGAGCCAAGGCGAACTTTATCTGATTTTGAGAGGCCACAATTTACCGAGGAGGAATTTAGTGTGCAAGCACCTACTGTTCCGGCTAATAATTTTGAGATCAAGGCAAGCACGATAGGAATGGTTCAAAACTCAGTACAGTTTGATGGGTTAGCTGATGAGGACACACAAGCTCATCTTTCTCGCTTCCTTCAAATTTGTTCAACTTTCAAGATCAACTCTGTATCTGATGATGCCATTAGGTTGAGATTATTTCCATTCAGTCTGAGAGGAGCGGCATACAGATGGCTCACTTCTTTAGCTCTTGGTTCTATCACAACATGGAAAGACATGGTGGAGAAGTTCATTGCTAGATATTTCCCACCAAGCAAGGCAATGAGACTGAGATAGGAGATTTCATCCTTCAGGCAAGGGGACACCGAGACATTGTTTGAGGCAAATGAACGGTTTAAGGATCTTCTACGCATGTGCCCTCATCATGGATTCCCTACATGGATGAGAGTGAAGATGCTTTGTAATGGGCTGAATTATGCTATAAGGCAGCTCATCGATGCAGCAGCTGGTGGTTCTTTGAGTAATAAACTCCCTAAAGAAGCTGATATATTAATCGAGAACATGGCTAGCAACGAATGTCATTGGAGCACTAGACAAAAGGCACCAAGAGTAGCAGAGCTGTACGAGGTGAATAAAACCACTGCTTTGGCTGCAAAAGTGGATGCGTTGACCAAGAGTGTCATGGATAACAATGCATTGGCCACAAAGGTTGAAACTTTAACACAGAGATTTGATCAGTTCATGTTGGGTTCTGGCTCAAGTCCTAAGGCTGTGATGTCATGTGAAATATGTGGTGCTGGGCATGCAACAACCCAATACCCTATTCTTGTTGCTTCCCCTGCACCGACTGAGTCAGTAGATTATGTCAGTGGAGGACCAAGGGGTCCGGGAAATGCTTTCGGTAACACTTACAACCCGGGGTGGAAGAACCATCCAAATTTCTCTTGGTACCAAGGTTAGTCACAACAAAGACCACCACCACCTCAAGGTCCTCAGTTTCAGCCCCAATAACCACAAGACAGGAAATATACCACTGAAGATGTGTTGGTAAAGTTCATGATTAATATTGAGGCAAGATTTCAGAATATTAACAATCAGTTAACACAGCATAGGGGACAGTTCATTGAGATAAGCACTGTGTTGAGAAATCTTCAAGCGTCTGGGCAATCTCTTGAGAACCAGGTGGGATAGCTTACTAGAGCACAATCAGAACGACCCTCAGGTAGCTTACCAAACAACACTGAAAGCAACCCGAGGGAGCATTTGAAGGCTGTCACACTAAGAAGTGGGAAATAGTTGGAGGCAAGGGCCAAGGAGAGCCCAAATGCCTCTAATAATGGGGTACTTGAAGGATCTCCTCACCAACAAGAGGAAGCTAGAAGACTTGGAGCCTGTGACTCTATCGGGGAATTGTTCTGCTGTGATCCAGAAGATGCTTCCTAAGAAACTCACCGATCCCGGCAGCTTCATCATCCCCTGTGTGATTGGGGAAGGAATGAAACAAAATGCTTTAGTCGATTCCGGGGCCAACATAAATGTGATGCCATATAATTTGTTCTTAAAGTTAGAGTTAGAAGATTTGAGGCCCACTTGGATGACCCTGCAGCTTGTAGATCGCTCAGTGAGAAGACCTCTAGGAGTGGTTGAGGATGTTCTAGTTCGAGTCGACAAACTTATCATTCTAGTGGACTTTGTGATTTTAGATGTGGATGATGATGTTGAAGTCCCATTGATTCTCGGTCGCCCATTCCTTAACACTTATGGTGCTTTGATTGATGTCAAGGGAGGCAAGATGACCTTGAGAGTTGGAGATGAACAAGTGGTCTTCACCCTCCCTGAAGCAATGAAAAACACACTTGATCATGATGATACTTTATACTTTACTGATAATACTAATTTAATCATCTCTGATTGTGTGTAGGAGGTTTTGGCTCTAAATCCCTTAGACGAGTACTTGGAGGGGTTCGAGATCAACGAGGTTGAGGCCAAGGTCCCCTCTCCTCCACCAACTCACAAAGTAGCCCAAATGGAGGCTAGCCCACCACCTCATGGACAAAAAAAGAAAACCTTGAAGAAAGTGTGGAGAAAAACGAATGAAAGATTGAAAAGAAGTGTGTTTGTCTCCACAATGCCACCCAAGGAGGTGGGCCGCTTATACTTCGAGAGCCAAGGCAAGTTCCAAATTTTTTCATGTCTCTCAATGAACTTTCTGGGTAACAACACTTTGCCAAAGAATGGAGGTAACTCTCCACCATATGTTCCACCATGATCATGAGGTAAAACATGTCAAGCTAACGACATTAAACAAGTGCTTCTTGGGAGGCAACCCAAGCTTTTGAACTCTTTACCTTCTCTTTTCATATTATTTGAGTGGTTGTGGTTTGTGTTCTTTAGTTTTTGTGCATGTTTGGTAGCCTTGTTCATCGTCTTTCTTATGTTTTTCATCCATGTCGCTGAGAATGCCTTGAGTGATTTGATGATTAGACTACATGAAATTAAATTCTTGAGTGTTTATGTGCTTAATTTGGTTTGTTTTCATTGTTTTTTGGGTTTATAGGAGCCTAAGTTGATGTAAATCTGGAAATCGCCCGTTTTATGACCGTGAGAGAGGCCATGAGCCATCCAGAGAGTTCTCACGGGTGTCCTTGCGCCCCCAAGGACACCCGTGAGGCATCCAGAGAGCTCTCACGGGTGCCCTTGCACCCACAAAGGCACCCATGAGCAATCCTGAGGGCCCTTGCGGTTGCCCTTGCAGCCGCAAGGGCACCTGCAAGGACACCCGAGTAAGGGTTTAAATCAGCCCCTCACTCATCTTCTTTCTTCTCACTCACACTCATCTTCTTTCTCTCATAACTTTCTCATTTCTCCACCAAATCCACTCATTTCTTTTGCTCTAGATCACTCTCCTGCTCCTCTAATATTATTTTGTGAAGGAATTTCAAGGGTTAAACACTCTATTGGCCATTTTAAGCTTTTGAATCACCCCATTTACTCTAGGGTTAAAGTATGTCTCTCATCTCTCAAACCTTGAGCTTTTGATGTTCTCTTTGGGCTGATTCTGTGGGGTTTTTGCTCTCTTTGGATGATGGAACATGTGTGGAATGAAACTATGTGATTGTAAATTTGTTGTGCTCCATTTACAAACAAGGTTCTTGCAAAATGTTTTCGGGATTACTGTAGCACTGGGCATTTTTCACTAGTTTTCATTCCATTGAGCTTGTATTTGTTTAAAACTTGGTTAATTGTTTACCCCTTGGTCTTGTTGGTATGAGGGTGAAGAAAGTTGCCTACAAGAAGGCAAGCAGGGACCCTTCTCCCCCTCCCCACGAACCAAAGTTGAAGAATGAAAAGCACAAGACACATTATGCACTTTTAACGCGGAAGGGGTTTGGAACCATTCGGAGAATAGATTGGGATGTCTTGAAGCTGTTGGGGTTGGATGGTATCATCTTGGAGCTCATCTCCCATAGTGGGTGGGACAAATTATTCTCCATTGAAGAGCCCACCTACAAGGAGTTAACACTAGAAGTTTTGAGCACCATCGAGGTTGCGAAGCATTGTCCATTCACTCAGCAACCAAGTTCTATCTCCTTTCGTGCATTCGGGAGATCCTCATCACACTGTTTTTTCCTAAGTCTGGCCCCGAGTGTCAATCTCTTCATCATCTAACTGGGGAAGTTTCTTACTCCATTTCCATTTATTTATTGCCTATCTTTCCCACCTTGTTCTGCTGATTTAGTTACATTGGCGACAATGTACAACTTTAGGTGTGGGGATGGAGTCTTTTTACAATTGCATGCTTGAATCACCAATGATAGCTATGATTTCATTGTTAAGGACTTCCTAGCTTGGTAGAATGATAGTTGTGAGTTGTACTCTATTTGTGCTTGAATGTAGATCTGTTTCATCTTTTGTGCACCTTTATACATGTTCAAGAGCACTTTCACCTTGTACACTCCAACCAATCCATCATTATGATTTTGGCATTAATCTGTTAAATTCTATCTTCAATGCACTTTTAATCGCTTTTGAGTTCCTTTATTGTTTTTTCTACCTTAAAGTGAACTATTGTAGCAAGTTCTATACTTGGGGACATGAGATACAGTATGTGCATGTAAAAAGAAAAGAAAAACAAAGAGAAAAATGAGAAAAATTAAAAAAAAATAGTCTATGACAGTATTCCTCTGCTAGTATAGCATGAATGCGTCTATGTAGACTGTATTCGAGTACGTTGGGTGGCGCTTGTGCCTAATCAGCATGTGCATCCTTGATAAGTGCTTGTGTGTTAAGAATGCGAAGTGTTCTTTCTTTACAATGAGCATTACTTTTATCAGGTTTGAGCCCTAATACATGTGTATTTGTGTTCTTTTGAGCAGGTAGGGTTGTGAAGCTATGTTTTAAGAAAAAGAAGCCAAAAGTAGATCACGAATGCACTATTTGATGAAATCTTGGAAGGAACAAACACGAAGACATAAGTTGGGATCAAAGATACGTGAATGTGTGCCAACCTCCATGTATTCAAGCAATTACAATGATTTGGAGGGGCACAAGGGCAGTCATATTTGCGTATCCCGGCTTGTGCATTGATAGCAAGATTTTCAACAATGAACCCGTTTATTGAAAAAGCGACGCGATCTACGGCATAAGTGTGTGCCCGTATATGTTGCCTCGATGAAAAATGGATTCGGGAGTATTTTTGGCGGAGTACTGTAGCAAGTTACTGTAGTAAAATCATTGTAGGGATGCTTGATTCCAGCCCTTTAAAAGCTGCGATTCAACCCTGATTTCTCTATCTTTTCTCCTATCTTTTCTTCCACCTTTCCCCATCTTTGGAGGCGCTGGCGGCTAGGGTTTGGAGAGGCTTTGGCGAGGCTTTGGAGAGGTTTAACGGCCTTCGACACCGCGTTTACTTCGGAAGAGAGCTATTTGGGGAGCTTTCGTCGGCACCAATCTAGCGAGGTATGCCCTAGGTTTGAGGAGGGCACCTTTGAAGAAGACGCGGCCAATCCACAAAACCTTCCACACGAACACAAGGGGGTTTTCATTCATGGATTACATCTGTATACTTTTTATTTCATTATCTATTGTATTTTTCTCCATGGAGAGCTAAACCTTTAGTGGGTACTTGGGTATTTGTGAACCCTAGGATGTATTCGTTTCATTGAATCTCTTTGTTATGCTTCCAAATAATTGATGTTTATTGTGAGTTCCAATATTGTATACTTGATTGTATGAATACTCCCCTAGAGTGACACTAAGGTTGAGAGTTCTTGTTGGTAACTCTTGTGAGTGAGTGACACACCATGAGTGTTAGACAAAGCTAGGTTGGAGAGGGTTGAGAGGGTGAGTCGAGAGGTACAGGAGCCTCCCCTTTCCCCTTCGATGTGTTAAATTCTACCTCCGTTCCTCAAGTTCTTTGCGGCCACAATAGAGTGAATGGTCTAAGGGATGACCTTCCGCTGGGGCTTAGTTGCGAGTGCAACTGAGTGAAGCGCAGAAGTGATCTTAGTATCTAGGGCTTAATTCTGGTTAAGGACCTTCCGCCTGGACCAAAGGGTTAGGTCTACAATTAGGAAGAGATTTATCACTTGGAATCCCTAGAACTTATTGCAATTCTGTGCGGGTGCGAGGTGTTGAGATTGTTAGATTTCTCCTCCGGGACATGTATAGAGTTAGGCATGGTTGACCTTAGATTTGGGATCATGTAATTAAGGATTTCCATGACTCATTGTTGCATCAATTAGGAAGTATAATAGAGGGTTCTTGCACTTGAAACGATTGTCCTATGTAGAACAATATCCGGGTACCCCATTTATCGTTGATTTCCTTTCCTATCTTTTACTTGCGCCTCCTTTATCTTTTCTTATTTTTATTTGCATTGAGTTTGTCTCCACATCACTTTCAACATATTTTCATTCTAGTTAAATAGGAATCTTGGTGGTTCTAAGCACTATTCCCTGAGGATTCAACTACCCTCTCACCGCGGTATTATTAATTCGACACCCGTGTACTTGCGGTTTACACGCATATTCAGACGTATCAAGTTTTTGGCGCCGTTGCCGGGGAATAGTCTTGTTAGTATGGAAATTGAGGATTAGTCATAGACACGGTCAAGCTATGTGTGCTTCACAACCCATTGGAATTTAACTCCCAAGGATTTAGCTCCATCAAATGCACCACTAGGAGTCAGGGGAGTATTGTTTCAATTGCCCACTCCCACATGTGTTCTAAATTGTATTACTTTTATTGTGCTTGCATGTGTATATTGAGGGCAATGTAAATCTTAAGTGTGGGTGGTTGGGGGGGAGTTCACATTACACATGGCTTTTACACAAGTTTTGATTAACATACATGCTCACGTAGCCAATGGCGGTTCACCTTAGTTGCAATGATAGTATTCTTGAGTATAGGAGAATTTTTAACATTGAATGTTCTCATGCTCTAGTTCTTGCTTGACTGTTTAGGAATTTTTGCCCGATTGACACTTGTGCACTACTCACTCTTTAAACACTCTTGGAAACTCAAGTTTGATGTTAAAGGGACTAGTTTTAGTTTTGTTTCTTATGTTATTTTGCTGAAAAAAAAAAAACAAAACAAAAAAAATGGAAATATGAAGAGAAAGAACAAAAATAGTTTTATTGTTTAGTTATACTTGTTGGGTGGAAAGAGCTACCACCTATGAAGTATAGAGCTACTCTCATAAGTCGGATACTAGTTATGCCCTAATGAGAGAAAGAGCTATCTCATAGGATGAGTGAAAGCTACCACTCCGGTAGAAAGAGCTACCACCTCGAAAGTTTGAAAGCCACCTTAGCGGCCGCTTTGGAAAGGGATACCTTAGAGGATGTGTGAAGCTACTACCATCTTTGAAATGTTTGGTACTCTTTGTAGATAAATAAGTCCCTTATACCTAGAACTTTGAGGAGTATACTTTGGTTTAACTTGAGTGAGTTCACACTTACACGATTTCGGGTTTGTTGTCCTTTTTTATTCAAGTTTTTAGCTAGAGCATTGATTCTTTCGTATTTAGTGTTGAAATTTCCTTTACTATTAGAATGCTTTCTTTGCATGCTTTGGTGAACCTAAGGCCAAGCACTTCCAATAGTCCCTTCATCTATGCATACAATGTTTTAACTTTTGCTTGAGGACAAGCAAAAGCTTAAGTGTGGGGGAGTTTGATAAGTGCTTGTGTATTAAGAATGCGAAGTGTTCTTTCTTTACAATGAGCATTACTTTTATCAGGTTCAAGCCCTAATACATGTGTATTTGTGTTTTTTTGTGCAGGTAGGGTTGTGAAGCTATGTTTTAAGAAAAAGAAGCCAAAAGTAGATCGCGAATGCACTATTTGATGAAATCTTGGAAGGAACAAATGCGAAGACACAAGTTGGGCTCAAAGATACGTTAATGTGTGCCAACTTCCATTTATTCAAGCAATTACAATGATTTGGAGGGTCACAAGGGCAGTCACATTTGCGTATCCCGACTTGTGCATTGATAGCAAGATCTTCACCAATGAATCCGTTTATTGAAAAAGCAACGCGATTTACGGCATAAACGTGTGCCCGTTTATGTTGCCTCGATGAAAAGTGGATTCGGGAGTACTGTAGTTAAATAACTGTTCACAGCCTTGTGGAAATTCCATAGAATTAACACGAGCGTGTGGATGCACGATTCTAGCCCTTTAAAAGCCGCGATTCCGCCCCGATTTCTCTATCTTTTCTTCCACCTTTCCCCATCTTTAGAGGCGCCGGCGGCTAGGGTTCGGAGAGGCTTTGGCGAGGCTTTGGAGAGGTTTGACGGCCTTCGACACCGCGTTTCCTTCGGAAGATAGCTATTGGGCGAGCTTTCGTCGGCATCGATCCGACGAGGTGTGCCCTAGGTTTGAAGAGGGGACCTTTGAAGAAGACGCGGCCGATCCACAAGACCTTCGACACGAACACAAGGGGGTTTTCATTCATGGATTACATCTGTATACTTTTTATTTCATTATATATTGTATTTTGCTCCATGGAGAGCTAAACCTTTAGTGGGTACTTGGGTATTTATGAACCCTAGGATGTATTCGTTTCATTGAATCTCTTTGTTATGCTTCCAAATAATTGATGTTTATTGTGAGTTCCAATTTTGTATACTTGATTGTATGAATACTCCCCTAGAGTGACACTAAGGTTGAGAGTTTTTGTTGGTAACTCTTGTGAGTGAGTGACACACCATGAGTGTTAGACAAAGCTAGGTTGGAGAGGGTTGAGAGGGTGAGTTGAGAGGTACAGGAGCGTCCCCTTTCCCCTTCGATGTGTTAAATTCTACCTCCGTTCCTCGAGTTCTTTGTAGCCACAATAGAGTGAATGGTCTAAGGGATGACCTTCCGTTGGGGCTTAGTTGCGAGTGCAACGGAGTGAAGCGCAGAAGTGATCTTAGTATCTAGGGCTTAATTGTGGTTAGGTACGTTCCGCCTGGACCAAAGGGCTAGTTCTATAATTAGGAAGACATTTATCACTTGGAATCCCTAGAACTTATTGCAATTCTATGCGGGTGCGAGGTATTGAGATTGTTCAATTTCTCCTCCGGGACATGTATAGAGTTAGGCATGGTTGACCTTAGATTTGGGATCATGTAATTAAGGATTTTCACGACTCATTGTTGCATCAATTAGTAAGTATAATAGAGGGTTCTTGCACTTGAAACGATTGTCCTATGTAGAACAATATCCGGGTACCCCATTTATCATCGATTGCCTTTCCTATCTTTTACTTGCACCTCCTTTATCTTTTCTTATTTTTATTTGCATTGAGTTTGTTTCCACATCACTTTCAACATATTTTCATTCTAGGTAAATAGCAATCTTGGTGGTTCTAAGCACTATTCCCTGAGGATTTGACTATCCTCTCACCTGGGTATTATTACTTCGACACCCGTGCACTTGCGGTTTACACACATATTCGGACGTGTCAATCCTTCAGAAAGATTGTAAAT
The DNA here is from genome assembly GCF_009730915.1 of Dioscorea cayenensis subsp. rotundata. Lineage (NCBI taxonomy): Eukaryota > Viridiplantae > Streptophyta > Magnoliopsida > Dioscoreales > Dioscoreaceae > Dioscorea > Dioscorea cayenensis. Next base: position 12,905,937 of record NC_052474.1, read on the forward strand.
ATTTTTGTGCAGTCTACGTTAGCCACTTGAAAGGTAGAGTTTTACCTAGGAACCAGAGGATTCTTAATTGAGTATTGAGGATGTTTTTAGCGTCTTAATGTCATTTTCATTTTATGTGATGTGAATGGGCATCCTGGGGTAATCCAGGGTGTGGAGGTCAAGGGGGAGTTAGCACTTACACTCACAGGAGCACTCTAGATGAGACAGAACTATTATCACTTTACTATTCATTGAACAACTCACTTCTTGATTTCTGTCCATTCGTGCTTGTGGAGTCCTTTACACTTGAGCTTGAGGTTGTGCATTTAGCCATTTATCTTCTTGCCCTTGTTCTTCATGTTTGTTTTCTTGGGGACAAGCAAACGCTTAGGTGTGGGGATGTTTGATAAACGTCTAAATGTAAGTATTTGGTACGTACCAATACGCATGTTTATTTTATTTTATTGAGAACTCGATGCCTTTTTTTATGGTTTAATCATTTTATTTCATGTTTTAGGCACAAAGAAAGCCTAAGTGAGCTCAACGATGGAATGTAAGAAGAAATCGACATCGAAAACGTCATTTTTGGACCCTGGGCACTTTACATGCACTATAGCAGCCCAGAACATGAAAATTTCAGAAAAAGTCTAAGTCTGGATTTCCTTACAGGCAGTATTATGACCATCCTTCCAGGCAGTATTGTGAGCGTGAGGCCACCCGCAGGGATGCCCGAGTTCATCCCTTTATAAGCATTGTTAGGGTTTCTTTTGAGGGGAGGAAGCCTTCTTCTTGGAGCTCACCACCACCACACCAAATCGGAGATAGAAGTAAGGTTTTGAGGGTATTTCCACAAAGGATTCGATGAGGAGAGCGTGATTTTGGGTGAGATCTACTCCTAGGGCTTGTGTAGAGGAGGTTGAAGACAAGGGAAGCCACCTCTTGTGTGGCGTCTTTGGAAGCTTCTCCGGCCTTCATTCTTTGAGGGAGTGTTTCTTATGTTTTGTTTGGTTGTTTGCATGGATTTCTTGTTGTATTTGATGACTATGAACAATTAAACCCCAAGGTCACCGGATGTAGGTGAACCTTGGGGGTGAACTTGTGCTTGTATGGATGCTTGGTTCTTTCTATTGTATTTTGGCTTGTTTGTGATCCTTGCTTGGTGTATTTGAATGCTTTGGTATGCATGAGAACTCGGTGTATCAATTCTTGGGTAATGCTAGGTTGCATGAACATTGCTCTAGTGTTAGACTCACCAAGTTTAGAAGGAAAACACGTATAAATACGCTGTGACCATCGGATATTT